>NC_138076.1:28024048-28201548 GCF_964212035.1 Myotis nattereri
TTGTAATGTCCTTTAAGCAAGGACACCCAAAAGATTAAGCATAAGGATTCCAGTAAACACCCGGGGCTCTGCTTGTACACAGAGTTGTTTGGAAAGGTCAAGGAATAATTAAGGCCCCACCTTCCACACTCCCCTAAGTCTCCCTAAGTCGGAATTCCAATAAACAGGGCAGGCGGCCTTCTGCACACTTTCCGTTCCTCAGAATTTCCTCCTTACAAACTTTCCAACCAAGTCTCCTGCTTCCCCACAAGGGGGACTGAGAAAGGGCCCAATGTTCCTCTGCCCAGCGGTTCTCACCCTGTGGGTCGCGACCCCTTTGGCGGTCGAACGACCCTTTCACAGGGGTCGCCTAAGGCCATCCTGCATATCAGATATTTACATGACGATTCATAACAGTAGCAACATTACAGTTATGAAGTAGCAACGAAAATAATTTTAAGGTTGGGTCACAACATGAGGAACTGTATTTAAAGGGCCAGAAGGTTGAGAACCACTGCTCTAGCCCAAGACTGGCTTAATTCAGTTTGGCAAAGACTTTAGTCAGCATACACTATGGGTAGGGCCTATGTCAGGTGTGGAGATTCAGAGATAATAGGACCTAGCATTTGTTCTTAAAGGTCTCGCTAGAACACTTAAGTTCCACCACCATTCCCACCTTTTCATGACTTAGCCGAACTTGACTAACAAATTGCTGTTCTGATGGAGGGCCATAACAGGAAACAAATCAATAATGAATGTGCGTGTTAGATTAGGACTCTGCCAGTTCTTCAAAATGTATACCCTGGAGATTGGATTGTGAGGAAGATATAGTCCCTAAAGGATCTGAAGAGTTCAACAGATAAAAGATATTTCAGTGCAGTTTGATGTGTGCTACAAAGAGGGCAGTGTGCTGTGGAATCACATCTGGAAGGACACGTAACAGCCTCAGAAAGGCAGGGAAGATCGTGGAAGAATCCATGAAGAAAATGATATCTAAACCTACACTGAAAAGACAGAAGTTAGTCGTACAGAGGATCCAGGCAGGGAGAAATCTGTGTAGGTGCCTGGATGGGTGGCATCACAGGACATTCAGGGAGCTGCTCGTTCAGTGGTGTGAAGGGCGTCCTGGGCAGATTATGAGGAGCCCAGAAGGCCGTGTTTAAAAGTTGAGGTTTTATCTTGGAGCATTGTGGAGCTACCAACATGTCTTTAATGGGGGGTGAGACCAGATCAGCTGGAACTATGGTAGGGGTAGCGGGAAGAGAGAACACGGTCTCAGTGGAGAGTTGGGTTTGCAGTGTTGAATTCAAGGTGTCTGTGGCATAATAAATGGATCTGTCCAACAAGCAGCTGTTAATATCAGATCTGAAGCTGAGGAGGAGCCTAGGAATATGGATCTGGAGAATCTGCCAAAAAAGTCATTGGTAATTTCAGCCATGGAGTAGATGATGTCACTCAGTTTGTGCAGTGAGGAGAATATGGGCGAGAGAGCCAGTGGCAGGAGAGGAACAGACAGTGAAGGAGCCCAGAGCCAGGATGAAAAGAGAGGGGGGAAAGACAGAAGGGCAGACAGACACACAGATATGAAGAGATGATAGAATGTTACAGGTTGTAAAAAGTTTGTTTAAGTAAGATAATCAGGAAGTACCTCTTGCTTTCAGCAACAAGGATATTATTGTGAAGCGAATGCTGGGCATGGCAGTCAGGTGGGTGTGAGTTAAAGACATAGAACACAGACAGCTGCTTTCAAAAGGCTTGACTAGTCTCCACTCGGATCTTCCCTCCACTCTCTCCTTTCTGCTGTCCCCCATTATGTGACTTTTGCAAATGACAGATCCCCAGGGTCTATCTCATTTCGGCTGAACCTCTTTTCTTTCCTGTTATCGATTTCTCTCTAAAGTGAAGTAAAGTGTGTGGAAACATATCTGGAAGGACACAGATGTGTTTCTTCCTTCCCCCTGGACAGTTTCTGATACTATCCAAGCTCTTGTCTTGCTTCTGCAGGTTACACACACTCTTCGTCATCACCGCCTCATTTCTCTTTCTGACCCCCTTGCTATGTTACATAGTCACGTTTACCTTGACTTTCAAGCAAACAGTAAATCTACAGAGTATCACAGAAGTAATGTCAGAACCATGTACAAAAGGTCACATTTGGGAGCAATGTAGGAAATAGTATGGCATCAACCTGAAACTAGCTTGGGTTTGGAGTGTAGATGAGAAGGCCAGCCTTATGTGATGAATGGTTAATGACATGATTTAAACCAAATGTATTGGTGAGAATTGGAAAACACATAGGGGAGTTGAATAAAGTTGGGTGAATAACTGATTTCAGTTTCTAGAATTTTCTTCAGTAGAGCACAATAGGGCATTTATGATAGAGTGGTTTTGTCTGTCTTCCAGCTAAGTAAAAATGCACTCCTAGCCTTACTTGGTTCTAATACCTGCAGTCCCCTGAGCCCAGGCTCATGCCTGAGAAATTTATACCCCATTGATAACTATTTTTATAGCAATACTAGAAGCTCAGTGCACGGATTTGTGCACCGGTAGGGTCCCTCATCCTGGCCTACAGGTATCGGGCTGAAACCAGCAGTCCAACATCCTCCAAGGGAGTCCCGGATTGTGAGAAGGCACAGGCCAGGCTGAGGGACCCCACCGGTACATGTGCACCGGGCCTCTAGTATGCATGTAAGATCTTTGGTTAATCTCTTCCTGCCTTCCCCACGCCCCCCTTGTCTCTGAGATTCATCATGTTTCATGTTTCTAAGCCTGTGTGTTGAGCATCTGCCCCCTGGTGGTCAATGCGCCTGATAGCTACTGGCCAAGTGGTTGAACGGTCACTTAGGCTTTTATATGTATAGATTAAGTGTTTGTGGCAGAGAAGCCTAATAGTATCATTTTAATGTAATACAGTTCATATGTGCTTTACAATTTTGAAATTGATAATAAAGTGATTAAATTCCTGTTGGTCCTGATGACCCATTGTCATTGGTACTGGATATTCACTCCATATCTGCTTGTCAACAGAGAGTGAGTCATCTGTTGTCCAAATGCTTGGCTGAGTCTTTGCTGTCACTTAGCTTGAGAAGTTCCGTGGGTGTCTGGTGTGAGCTTTGTGTCAGTCTCTGGCGTTTTCTGGAAACCATTTTATTATAAACTTTACGATAGTATTCTCATTACAGGTCTGGTTATGACAAAACTGAGCTATGTTAGCTTAAAATAAATTGTCAGGTGATCGATGTAATGGTTGAGAGTAATCATGTCTTTTGTCAGTAAAGAATCAGTTTGTTCTCTAAACATTTAGTTTGTTGTCACTATATTCTGAGGACTGTGTCTTTCATGCAAAATCTTCTCTTCATTTCTTGGGTTACTTGGAAGAGAGATTTGTTCCAACTGCCTATATGGTTTCCTTTTTAAGTCTGATTGGTAGAGGGGTTTGGCTTGGTTGGGTTGGGTTTGGTTTTTGCCGCGTTTGAGGTATAGGTGACATCCAGAGTGTGAACTGGACTGGCACAATGAAGATACTAGAGATTCAAGACCCCCAGACCGGGAGGGTGGCAGCCATTCTGGGGCTGATGTGCCAAATACCCATAGTGCAAGGCGCCGGCTGATCACTGGCCTGGGCCCCGGCAGAAAAGGCTTTCCTGCCTGCTCAGGGCATGGTTACTTCCTCATGCGAAACTGTCGGCTCCGTGCCCTTTCACCCTTAAAAGGCCATGTGGACCCTCTCATTCTCTGCAGCAATGGAAAATGCTTGAAAGTCAGTTAACTAGGCTTTGAAGCCATGTGCTCTTGCGTGAATAATGATCATGGCCCAGTTGTCATTAGTCATAAAATAGGTGAGTGGCCCAGTCCAGCAGAATGTGTGACCATATGTAAAAGAGATTTAGACATAATCATATTTTTAAAAACTATAAATTTATAAGAAGACATTGCATCTTAGACACACCTTGTCTCTGGGGTTTAAGACATATATGAGTGCCCATTCGAGGAGCAGCAGCAGCCCACCCCGGTCCGAGGAGCGGCAGCCACAAGACATATATGAGCTCTACTCTGTAGGTTTCTGTCAAAAACCACAATTCCAGTTCTGATCTCTAGCAGACACAAACTGGCTTATTCCTCTAAACTGTTCTGTCCCCACATGGGGTGATGCAGTGTTTTGTGGCTTCTCCGGGTGTGAGATGGGTCCAGAAATCAAGCCTCCTTTCCTGTTTGCTGCTCAGTTCCCTCTGAGGGCTTTGCTCTCAGTCCCTGGCTTCCTCCCTCCCTCCTTTTCAGTAAATCTCACACCCACAGCTACCATGGGAAAGTTGCACAGGGAAACATGGATTAGACCTTCATTTGGTCTCACAGGGCTCTGAACAGAGTGGTGGTAGGCTGGCTGGTGGACAGACACCTCCACATGGTGACAGACAGTGACACGTGCAGCCTTTCACAGAATGTTAGAGGACCCTGCAGCCCAGAGGTCGGTAGGGGGTAGCCTTTCACCATAGCCTTTCTGAACTCTGCATCAGAAGTGTGGACAAAGTATGGAAGGATGCTGAGGTTTGATTTCTGCTTAAAACTTTAAGACTTAACTGTCTTCAGATAGTGAGTCAGGAATCCTATCATCTTCCTGAAGGGCTGCTGGTAGTTATCAGCTCCAGCTCTCTTCCAGTTATAAGCCCAAACTCTTTTGATGTGTAATCATTAAAAAGACAAATCATAACTTTCTGGTTCACTCACCGGATTTATCCTAGAAAATGTCCTCACTGAAGTCGGGGCCTTATTGAGAAAGCAGGTCAAGTCCCTGGAGTGCTGCTATGTCTGCGAGGCGCCCTCTGTGTGAACCAGGAAGGTCATGATGCAGAAGCCCTACTGATGCCTCCACATCATTGCAGCATGGGAGGTGGCACCATATACATGTTAATTGAACAAATAATACAAGTATTTTGAATCCTTTGATTTTAACTTAGTTATCCTCTCTTAATTTTCCTTAGTACAGTAATATAGGACATATTTTTCTGACTCTAAAATTGCTTTCCTAATATGAGAAAATTAGATGAAATGATCCTTTAGGCTCCTTTCAGGTTTAAAATTCTGTAAATAGATGATTTGCAAATATATGATTAATTGACGGGCAAAACATGCCTTTATTTGATCTGCTTGACTCCTTGTTTTCAGATTTCTGGAAATATAGTACTTTCTGCACTCCCTAGTGCAAGAAAAATGAAGCTGAATGAGTTTTAGAAAGATGTCTAACCAGAAATACTTTAAAATGTGTTTTAAAAAACCAAATGATGAAAATACTTTTAATACCTTTTTAAGAATCAGGAATTAATAGTTTAGGATCCGGTTTACTGTAATTGCTGGCATTTTTATAAGTAGCCTCAGCTTCAAGCAAGAATGTGTTCTGAGTTCCCCTCTCTGTTCTCTCAGTGCAAATCAAGACCATTTTAACTTTGTTTTACATTCTTTGAATTAGGTATCGAAATTTTATCTATTTAATAAGACACGAAGTAAGTAATACTTTGAAAATTGGAATTATAGCATGTTCTTAGTTGATGTTGATGGATTTCTTTTGAAATTTGGTCACTTTCCAAATTGGACTTTATATTCACCTGAGAGTACATGTTTCAGACTGAGGCCAATTGTTTGTGCCTCTGTAGATGGTTTTTTTGTGTTGGTATGTTATGATTCAGTTTCACAAGAGGCTCAATTAACAAGCTTTTTAGGGGGAAAGCTTTTTATTTCATGCTTTAAATGAATTTAAAGTAAATAGCATTGTGAACTCACATTTGTGGTGCTTGTTAGGTTGGTGGGATGCTCTGATGAATCATACCAGATAAAAAGATGCTGATAGGAGTTGTACACAGGGGAGAGAAACATGCTTTTATCACCTTTTATTTGTTTCAGAGAATGGATGGTGATTAGATGTCATGGAGCATTTTCTTATTGAAAATTTCTTGATTGAATGTATCTTGCTCTGTGTTTCACATTTAGTTTGCACAGCCAAGAGTCTTGGGTTTGAAATGGTTTGATTGCAGTAATTTATCCCTATTTCTTCCTTCCCAGTTTTATCATTTAAACACTGTCTTCTACTTTAAGCAGTGAAAAATAAAGATGTAAGAATGAACTCTGTAAAATGAAATCATTTCTTTTTATACAATTGCCAACCCTAATGTTTCCAATCTACCCTGGGTTTTGCTCATTTTTTTATGGATTTGGAGTTTCATTTTCATGAGGGAATTCAGAATTCCAACGTATTTTGTTGGTCTTTAAAATAAGATATTACTATCAACTAAAAAAGCAGAAACTTGTTAAACGTAAAATTCTTTGACTTTGGTTTCCTCCTATTTAAATAGATCTTGCCTTCCTTTTCTGTCCTGTGTAATATTTTCCTTCTGCTGTAAGGTAAGCAGGTAGTGTATCTCAGAGTTTAGGAAACCGCCTTGGAATCAAAAGCAGTGGTACAATTCTTCCAACTTGACAAGTTAGTCAGCTTTTACTTAGGGCTTTAATAAGTGTTACATTCTTTCACTTTTAGAGAAGTCTGAAAATATCAGCTTGGTTTTAAATGAAAATAACAGCAGAAAGAATATGCTCCAAGTGCGAGGGTTAAGGCATCCAGTAGCAATAGCTGTCTGTTGTTCTTGTGTTTCTTAATCATCTATAGCAGTTTGTTAGACATCATGATCTATGTGGGAGTTTAAATAACAGTAGCTGTAATCATCCCAAGGGGAACTAATAGAATGAGAAGGCATGAAGGCCAATGGCAGAACTAACATCTGAAGGACAGGCAAAGAGGACATAGCAAAGTCATAGTCAAAGCGGTAGGAGACAGTCCAGCAGGGTATTGTAACAAGAAGCCAAGGAAGAATTTCAAGAATATTGTTGACTCCTTTGGACGCTATAAGATGAGAACTGAAAAAAATCTATTGAGTTTTGCAATTAGGAGGTCACTGCTTACCTTTGTCAAAGAAGTTTCAATGAAGTGTAGACATGGACTCCAGATCTCAGTGGGTTAAAGAGTAAACTAGAAATTAATGTATAAAAACAACTAATGTGGACTACTAACTCATCATGTATAAAGGCAGAGAGAGAGGTGACAGCTAGAGGAGAAAGCAGTGTTCAGGAGGGACTATTAACTTACAAAGGTAAGAGAGAACTTGAGTGTATTTATAGGCTATAGGGAAGAAGCCAGTAGGTAGAGAACAATTAAAAATATGGAGGAAATACAATAACCAATGAGGAGGTTGATCTCAGGATTAGCCGTGATCAGGATTTTGCTACATTAGGAGGATAAAAGATAAAGGTCACAAAATACAGGTGTTTATAGGTTATGTAAGTAAAAAGTTTGATATTTACAACATTGACCTTATAAAATACAAGGTCAACCTGTATGCTAATAAGAAATTATTAGAAATTATTCCAACTAGCATTTGAGAGCTTACTATACAGTGTGAAACATTGAATTTAAGAAGCAACAGTATGTCATTTAACTTCATCCTTCAACTCTGAGGAAGATGTCATCACCACTTAAAGAAAGCAAGGCTTAATGAGTTTAACCTGTCTAAGGCCACAGAGAAATTCAGTATTAAATCAGAGCTAGCCTGTGAGCTTGGCTGGTTCTTACTCCATGTTTTACCCATGTTCTTAACCACAGTTGTGGTAAGTGAGGGCTGTTGAAAAGAATGGTGAGCATTCGGTAGAATGGAACAGAGAGATTATTGTGGACGGGTAAAAGAATCACACTGGGCACCACCCTAGCAGGAGACCATAAACCTGTGTTGGCACATGTCTGCACAAATGGGTTATTCCTAGCAGCAGTTAGCAGCCTAAGTGAATGATTATATAAGGGAGAGTTAGAGTGGAAATTTTTTAGTTCCAGACTGGATGGATGAGAATATTAAGGCATAGCCTAGCAAAAATTTCTGAATTCCAAGGATAAAAAGAAGCCCCTATGAGATCCCTAACACCAAACATAAGAAAGGGAAATAAGAACCAGACTGGCTTTAGACTTTTGTAAAACTGGAAAGTAGAAGACAGTAAAGGAGCAACTATAGACCAGTGAGTGGAAAAGGAATGCAACCAAGAATTCTAATACATCTTCTAATACATGTCAAAGAAGATGAAAGATATTTGAAAATATGAACTAGAATATATATCACCTACCTGAGAAAAATACTTGAAAGGAGATAAAATAGCAGAGGGATGAGGAAAGACACCGCAGAATGGAGAAAAAGATAGAAAGTAGGTGAGCAATGAAAGTGGACACAAATCTAAAAGAATAAAGAGAGAGTCAGGGAATGTGTAATATAAGTGCAAAATAAGGTTTCTTCTAGTAGAAAATGCATAATACAAGATAATGTTAATATGATTGCAGAATAAAACATACTAAACTATTTCAGGAAAATTTAGGATTAATGGGAAGGAATTGAAACCATTAGCAGGAGGGAATTTAAACCATTTTAAAAGTTTTTTCTTGTTGATGTAAACAAGCAGTAGAGAAATAGAGCATTTTGATGAGGGGAGCTTATAAGTTTCCATTTTATGTAACTAAGCACTAAACCCGATAAAGAACATTTTAAAATAATAAGTATCACATAGTTATAAAGAAGATAACAGTCATAAACCTAAATACACAAACAACATAGCAACTAAAACGTAGGGCAAGCCCTGGCCACTGTGGCTTAGTTGGTTGAGTGTCATCCAATGTACCAAGAGGTCACTGGTTTGATTCCCGATCAGAGCACATGCCTAGGTTAGAGACTTGATATCCAGTAGGGGCGTGCAGGAGGCACCTGATTGATGTTTCTCTCTCATGGATGTTTTTCTCTCCCTCTCCCTTTCTCTCTCTAAAAACAAGTCAATGCAAACATATTTTTTTAAATGTAGGACAAAGTTGTTGGAAATGCAAGAGGAACTTAAAATATGATATAGTGGAAAAAAGAAATTAATATACTTGTCACAAAAGGATGAAGTGGTAGAAAAAATAATGTAATGGAGGAATTGAATCAGTAAACTTGAATATAAATATGCACTCATCCCTCAAGAAATAAACTTATTTTGTATGTTTGTGGAACATTAACAAAGTCAAAGATGTAGTTGGAAAACCTTAATAAATTAACCTTAACAAATTTTGAAGAAATAAAATAGATTTTACAGACCATGTTCTCTGGTCACAAGCCAATAAAATTAGAAATATATAATGATAAATAACTAAAAATTTAGATACTTTAAATTTGAGAAACACATTCTAGGCATGACTAAGATCAAAAAATAAAACTACAAACTATCTAGAGAATAATAAAAACATACTCTTCATTCTCAACTTTGTGTAACCTGTAGCCAGAGAAAAAAAAAGTAGCCTTAAATTTTCTTAAAGAATATGAAAAAGAACTAAGTAATAATCCTAAATTCAAACAAGAAAAATTAATCAAAAGAAACTAATATAAAGAATGAAGATAAAAGCCCAAATCATGGACCCAGAACATCTAAAATGGTGCATACAAATTTCTAGGCTGATCTCTGTGCAAACTCAAATATCAGGTGTATTAGAGATCAGTATGTATGGAAATGGAAGTATCATGTCAATTCTATGAAGATAATTCTGGCCCTGGTCATTTATCCCCCTCAGATTCCTGTCTGGAACCAAGTGGTTAAGTTGAGTGGGTGGCCAGCTCTTCAGGTTTCTGTTACAGCATCATCATAAGGCTGGAGAGGGCTTCAAAGTCATGCTACCTCTAGTAGGTACACCTACACTAAAACAGTTCCCCTGGGAGGAGATTTGTGAGTCTTTGGAATGCTACGGCCCTAATAAACATCTCATTTAGAAAAGATAAAACCCCAAGACATAAGTAGACTATAGTTTTATGCATTAAAGGTCATTATAGAAGAACAGATACATGTAACTATATTACATTTAAAGATTTCTTTTTATGCTCCTTTTTTCATCATATCTCTCTAGAAAACTTACATTGTTAACAGCAGTTTTATATCTCTGAGGCCTAATAAAATAGACTTGTTGCCATCTTGAAGTTATAAATTTAAGCAGTCTTTATATTGCTATTAGAATTTACTGTGTATTTTTTTCTATTTTCTATTTTATTTTTTTAAACATCTTTATTGTTGAAAGTATTACAGATGTCCCCACTCCCCCCTCCCCCCATTAACCTCCCCTTCCATCCTGCACCACCCCACCCCCAGGCCTTCACCACAACTAATGCCTGTGTCCATGGATTATGTATATACACATAAAAGTTCCCCAGTTAATCTCTCCCACCTACCCACCCACCCACACCTTCTCTCTGAGATTCTTCAGTCTGTTCCATGCTTCTATGTCTCTGGATCTATTCTCTTCATCATTTTATTTTGTTCACTAGATTCCACATATGAGTGATTTCATGTGATACTTGTCTTTCTCTGACTGGCTTATTTTGCTTAGTATAATACTCTCCAGGTCCCTCCATGCTGTCTCAAAGGGTAAGAGATCCTTCTTTTGTATACCTGCATAGTATTCCATGTTGTAAATGTACCACAGCTTTTTTATCCACTCATCTACTAATGGGAACTCAGGCTGTTTCCAGATCTTAGCTATTGTAAATAGCACTGCTATGAACATAGGGGTGCATATATTCTTTCTGCTTGGTATTTCAGGATTCTTAGGATATATTCCCAGAAATGGGATCACTGGGTCAAATGGCAGTTCCATTTTTAATTTTTGAGAGAACTCCATACTATTTTCCACAGTGGCTGCCACCAGCATTCCCACCAGCAGTATACCAGTTCCCTTTTCTCCACATCCTTGCCAGCACTTGTCATTTGTTGATTTGTTGATGGTAGCCATTCTGACAGGTGTGAGTTAATATTTCATTGTTTTAATTTGAATCTCTCTGATGATTACTGACTTTGAGCATTTTTTTCATGTTTCTTGGCCTTCTGTGTATCCACTTTGGAGAAGTGTGTATTTAGGTCCTTTGCCCATTTTTTAATTGGTTTGTCTTCTTTTGTTAAGTTGTATGAGTTCCTTATATATTTTGGAAATTAAGCCCTTATCAGATATATCATTGGCAAATACGTTCTCCCATGCAGTGAGTTAATTCCCTTTTCATTTCGCTGATGGTTTCTTTTGCTGTGCAGAAGCTTTTTATTTGGATGTGGTCCCAAAGGGGAACAGAGGAGAAAATGTACTGTGTATTTTGGATAATCCCTACCTTTGTCTCTTAGCACTAACAGTAATCATTAAGCAAGTATGTCAAATTCGCGGCCCACAGCGAATATTTTTGTGGCCCAGCCAATATAACGGTATGTAAGAAACGTTTTAATAAAAATTTTGTAACTTAATTTTTACAATATCCTGGTATACATAATTATTAATAACGAACTACAATGTTCGCTAATGACTGATTACTATAATCGTGTTGCATTCATTTCCCTTACGCACCTTACGCGCAGGTGCACCATTTCTCTCCACTAATACTAGCAGGGAATATTTCAGCAGCCGATTGCCATGTCATTAGTCTTGGACTGACTTGTTTGGTGTGTGCAACAGGAAATATTTCTCTTTCAGAGAACAAGAAAAATAGGTTTATTTGCATTACGCTTATTAAAATTTGTGCAGTTATTCAGTGTCTGGTAAGTTCAAGAAAAAATATTAATTTTTTAAATGTTCTATTATTTTATGTTAACCATTACTCATTTATTTCAGCCCTTTGTATTCAGCATGTCTCTATCGAAATAACAGACGCTTCTATGAAAATTGAAGCGTTTGTTCTTTTTTCCAGCCCACATAAACTTAAACCTTGTTTATTTGGCCTGTGTTAGCCTTTGAGTTTGACATGCTTGTCATTATGGATAAACAGCTGCTGTTTATTGCTGACTCAATTTGAAATGACAGTAATAGTACATTTGAATTATTGCTTGATTTGTGGAGGGGATGGGGAGAAGGGGAGAAGGTATGGGAAGGTATGTAATTTTTCAGAAAATTTATAAAACTATCCTGTGGTAGTAGTTGATGTCTTCCTTTAGGCTTTTACTACTAATTAGAAAGTGAATTGCGCACACGTGTGTGTGTGCGCGCGTGTGTGTGTACATGTATGTGTGTGTGCTCTTTACAGAAGTGCAAGTTTAGCATCATATCTGATAAAATATGGGAAGGGGGAAAAGAGGACTTTAAACACTAGAAAACATCTCCTATAACAGTTTGTAATGTTTACTATATTTACATTAGTTTTGAGGCCTTTTCTAATTCTAATGGGCCCAGGAAAACTACTATATAGAATAAGAATTACAACCACCACCACTACCATCCAGGAAAACTATTGGATGTAATAATAATAGTAATAAAAGAATCAAATTTGTTTTAAATTTTTATTCTACTGGTTACGTTTTCAAATTTATGTTTGGAGGGAAGCCATGCAAAAAAACCTTTATAAATTCTATTAACTTATAGATCATGCCCAAAGATAAAACTGCATCTATACATGACATCTCCCTTTTTATGTCATTTTACCCATTTTTCAAATTTATGATAATAGTGCTAAGCTTTCTCCTGATTATTAAAGTGATTTTCCTCTTGTCTTCCAGAGAACAGCTGGAGAAATCATTTCATTTTACTGTTCACTGTTCTTTTGATAATATTAGCCTCAAAAGAAAGTAGCAGGAAAACGTAGTGTCTTTATTATTTTTTCACTCATCTCACCCTTTTTAACTTTACTTTTTAATCTATTTTTATTGTTGTAGAATTACAGATGCCCCCTTTTTTCCCCATTGACCGCTTCTCCCCCACCCCCCACCCCACTCCCATATAGTGTCTTTAGAGCAAGGAAAACAGTGGCTTTCACCATCCGTGTAATTCTGTTGATGGGTATCTGAAAGCTTTTGTCCATTTATTCCTGAAACCACATCATCCTAACTGTGTAACTAGCTTCACTTCAAGCCACCACAAAACGTCCGTGATATTTTATCTTCAGCCTCCTTTAGCTATTTACCTTAATTATGACATATCAGCTTTTACAGAGTGCCCCTTAGGTAAAGTGTATTTTCTCATTCTGAGCACACTTTTCAAACAACAGGATATTTTGTGATGTTTATGAAGTAGCAAGGAGTTGTCTTCAC
This sequence comes from Myotis nattereri, assembly GCF_964212035.1. Taxonomy (NCBI): domain Eukaryota; kingdom Metazoa; phylum Chordata; class Mammalia; order Chiroptera; family Vespertilionidae; genus Myotis; species Myotis nattereri. The sequence goes on from NC_138076.1 coordinate 28,037,126, forward strand.
TCACCATTCATTTTACTCTTTTCACGCACCATCATGAACGTTTCAGATCCTTTCCTTGTATTTCCACGATTTATAAAGAGGTGGGATCTGAGCATGCTCTCCTCTTTGTTTCTTCTGTATCCGCCTGCAGGATGAGTATAAGCCGGAAAAGTCTCTGTCGGAAGAGGACTTGAAAAACGCAGTGAGTGTGCACCACGCTCTGGCGTCCAAGGCCACGGACTACGAGAAGAAGCCCAATGTGTTTAAACTGAAGACTGCGGACTGGAGGGTCTTGCTCTTTCAGGCTCAGTATGTTTTGTTGGTTTGGTTTCCTCTTGTTTCTTAGTTTGCATAGCACCACTTTATACCGAGAAGAGAATCAGGATCCGCAGGGGGAATTTTTTGAGTTGGAGTCAAAGCCGTTGTTTACATTAGAGAGATAGCCACCTAAGAAAACTAGAATAAGAAATAGAAATCCTGGGCACAAGTAGCCCTGTGACATTTAGTCGCCCACTTGCCGTCACTAGAACTTCGTATCCTCATGAATAAAACACAAGGGTTTTAGTGCATGAGGCCTGTCACACAGTGAGTACAGTAAGCCTGGCTGCCAGTCACCATTTCCTAGCCCTTTGTTCTCACATGTAATTTAACCTCTTGGAACCTCAGCTTGTCACCAGTGTAGATGACAATGTGTATCTCGTAGAGTTCTTATGAGAACTGAATGAGATCAAATGTGCAAAGTACCTCACTCAGTGTCTGGCACATAGAAAATGTCCAATGGTAAGTGTAGACTTCCACTCATCCTCTCTCTTCTCTCCTCCTGAGCTCAACTCTGTGATTAAACTAGGAGGAGAGATGAAATCATACTGTGGGCAAGGAAGTAGGATGATTGCCAGTTTAATGAGGGGTCCGTGCCAGCCTTTGGGTTAGACGTGGAGCATCCCACATGGAGAATTCTGGGTGTGGGTGAGAAATTGGATTTTCAGAGCTGAGCCCCTAGAACAGGAATTGTAACAGGAGCATGTGTTCATGGCAGGCAGTGTTAATTGTCAACCTGAACGTGACTGCAGAACCACTCAGCACAGCCCTGCCGAGGGACCACATTTGGCACCCAGGTTCAAATTTGACATCAAGATAGTGAGCATGAGCCCAGCTGGTGTTGCTCAGTGGTTGAGCATTGACCTATGAACCAGGAGGTCATGATTCGATTCCTGGTCAGAGCACATGCCCCAGTGGCAGGCTCGACCCCCAATAGGGCACAGGAGTAGCAGATCAGTGATTCTCTCTCATCATTGATGTCTCTCTCTCTCTCTCTCTCTCTCTCTCTCTCTCTCTCTCTCTCTCTCTCTCTCCCCCCCCCCTCCCTCGCTCCCTCCCTCCCTCTCTGAAATAAAAAATATATTTTAAGAAAAAAATAGTGAGCATGAGTGTCTGTATAGTCTGCATACTTGTTGATCAAAACAATGTAAGATCCAAAAAAAAAAAAAATAGGAACAAGAACAGGTGCTCAAGTAATTTGTGGATGTCAAACCTGCAAGGGTATAAAATTGCTGACATCCGGTGAAGAGGAAGTTGCAAGGAAATCCAAGTGACACAGGACTTTTGTAGTGTGGGAGGAAGACAGTTTTAACACCACAAAGGGAACTATAGCTACATGTACAATTACAACTATTAGTAATAAAAGTCCTTCAAATTATTCTATTCCCCAACATTATTTTCAATCTAAAATACCAGATATAATAACTAAGGAGATCCCAATTACTTCATGTAGAACTGATGCCAAAATTAGTCAATTGAAATAAAGAGCCAGCAAAATCAGATTAGAGGGCACAGTGCAATGAGGAGATGATAACTCGTGTGGTCTCAGGTTAGTGGGGTTTCTCTCCGAGTCATCGGTACAGGAAATGATTTTAGCTTGGCTGACATTTTGGCCACCTTCTGTTTATTGATTATATACATGGTGTATAATCTATCCTGCTCCACAATCATTCCTACCACTCATTTATGAGTTCCCAGATATTTATTCACTGCTGTCAGTTCTAGACTCTGCGCATAGGTGACATGTAAGTTAACAAATGATAATAACATCAGATGATGTCCACATCCTTGTGTAGGTTTTTTTAACATTATATATATGTGTTATATATACCATTTAATTTCACAATTAATTTGTACAATTCAGTGATTTTTAGCACATTTACAGACTTGTGCAGCCATCACTACAGTTCCGTTTTGGAACACCTCCATCACCCCAAAGAGATCTCCGATGCCCAGTTTACAGTCACTCCCCATTTTCACCCCCCGCCCCAGACACCTTCCTGTCTCTCTAATATCGCCTTTTCTGGACGTTTCCTATAAGTGGGATCATACAGTATTCCTGTATTGCTGAGTAGTGGTCTATTGCATGGATATATACCACATTTTGTTTATTTATTTACTAATTGATGGACATTTGAGTTGGGTTTTTTTATGACTCTTGTAAAGGTTGCTGCTGTGAACGTTCACAGATAAACCTTTTTGTGCCTCTGTGTGTTTATTTCTCTTGGATATGTAGCTGGGAGTTGAATTGCTGGGTTATATGGTGACTTGTAGATACCTTTTGTTGTTGTTAATCCTCACCCGAGAATATTATTTCCATTTATTTTTAGAGAGAGTGGAAGGGAGAGAGAGAGAGAAACATCGATGTGAGAGAGACATGTTGATTGGTTGCCTCTTGCACACACCCTGACTGGGGCCAGGGATCGAGCCTGCAACCAAGGTTTGTGCCCTTGTCCAGAATCGAACCCAAGACCCTTCAGTCCCCTGGCCAACACTCTAACCACTAATCCAACAGCCTAGGGCTATAGATACCTTTTTAAGAAACTGTCAAAACTGCCTCCAACATGGGTGGAGCCCTTCACATCCCCTCTATCAGTGTATCCCTCAGTTGGATTTTAAAGTCAAATAGGTGATTGCAAGAGATGAGTTAGTTTTAATTAATTTAATTTTTTTTTTACCTAGCCTAAGTATCAAACAGAAAGGAGGTTAACCAATATTTATTATCAAGTGATATCGCTTTTTCCCCTCTGTGCCCTTAAGGGGTAATCACAGCCTTACATACGATGATCTTTGGTCCCGGGCCCTTCGTTACCAAGGCGATTGCTGTTGAAATGTTCAGCTCCAATGAAGTTTTGTCAGGGCTCAGTTGTACCAAGAAGAAGAAATGATTTTATGTGCCATTTAAATCAGCGATGAGAAATGGGCAAGTTGTGATGCCCTTCGATATAGAAATGCCCTGACGTAAGCACATCTGTTTCTCCTAGGAGCCCGGATGAAATGCAAGGTTGGATAAACAAAATTAACTGTGTCGCAGCTGTGTTTTCCGCACCGCCGTTTCCAGCAGCCATTGGGTCTCAGAAGAAGTTTAGCCGCCCACTTCTGCCTGCCACTACAACAAAGCTGTCTCAGGCAAGTCGCTTTGAGAGTGCTTTGACCTTGGGAATATTTGTATTTGAATATTGCTCCACATTTGGGGGGCGGGGGTGAGACCTTGCCCTGGAATGGGTCAAAATACAGTATACTGGGTTTTACACTTCATAGAGCAGCGGTTCTCAACCTGTGGGTCACGACCCCTTTGGCGGTCGAACGACCCTTTCACAGGGGTCGCCTAAGACCATCCTACATATCAGATATGTACATTATGATTCATAACAGTAGCAACATTACAGTTATGAAGTAGCAACGAAAATAATTTTATGGTTGGGTCACAACATGAGGAACTGTATTTAAAGGGCCAGAAGGTTGAGAACCACTGTCATAGAGGAAGCTGACACAACTGAGTCAAGGTGAATAGGACACATACTTTGAATTAGTTTCTGAAACTTATATTAGTTTACTACTTAATCAGTCAGACAGGCCTGGATTTTTCAGTTTGTACTAACAGCTCATTTTTTTTTTTATGAACTAGCTAATGTTAGACATCCTGGCTTGGAAACAAGCCTTTTTTACATTCTCACAGTGTTTTTTTTGAATTGGGGTTTTTCCGTATCCCAAGATGTATTTGGTGCTAAGTCTATAAAAATATTCCCGGGGATACTGCTCACAGCTGAGGGGGCGGAGCCTTCCCTCCCCTCGGGCAGAGCTAAGTGCACCACTGGACCGCCTTCCAGATGTACTCACGTGGCTTCTCTCCTTGTCAGTCTGCTGTCTCTAAAGACCACATCATGTCGTGTCCCTCTCCTACTTAACACTCTGCACCAAGGACATCGCATGCACTCCGGTTTTTCCACCTTTAAACCTGTCAGCACCCTATTGTTGTTGCCTAGTCAGGGCTTTGGGAAGTGGCTTAGATGTCTACTGTGAACTTCTTATTGGTGCACCTATTGAAGTGGATCCATCTGGCTCTAATCAGCCAGGTCTTGATATTAACAGGCTCCTCCACACATTTGATACCATAATTATCAATGATACACTTATTAGATAAAAATGTATTATGTGCCTGTTGTACTTCAGAGACTATTTTAGGCTCTGGAAATAGAAAGGCAAATGAAGCCCAGATGCTGAGATTGGATTGGCAAATACAAAGGAGCAAGTCATTGCAACACAGGTGGATGGGAGGTTCAGCAAGGATAAGTCCAGAGTGCTGTGGGGTACAAGAAAGAGGCATCTCTCCCGGCCTCGGCGGTGAAAGAGGACCTTGATGTCTATTTTGAAGCTTGAAGGATGAGCAGCAGTTAGGTGTGTGGGGGCAGAGAGACTGATCCAGCAGAGGACTGGAAGGCCCAGAGGAGAAAGCCCTGGGGTGCGGGAACCACACATAAGTCATCACGTGTGACTTGAGCATGGAGTGTTGAGAAAAGTCTGGAAACGTTCCTAGAGGGAAGCAAGGCCCGGTGATGGAAGGTCTTGTGGGTCATGTGAGGATTCGGACGCTTCACTAGTTCCCCGGCATCCTCGGGATCACAGTGTGAAAGCAGCAAAGTAAGGTGATTAAATGTGTGCTTTGAAAATCATTCTTGTTACAGTAGGAAGGATTTATTAGAGAAGGAAATTACTAGAAGCAGAAAGGGCCATTTTACTATTCAAAAAATTTTTATTTATTTATTTTCAAGAGAGATTTGGAATGACACTCTAATCAACTGAACCCCCAGCCAGGGCAGAAAGGCTGCTTTAAAGGCACTCTCAGTAATGCAGAGGGAAATAACCGAGTTAGTTGTAGAAGAGATGGGTGGAGTGGAAGCATGTGAGAGCTCCCCGGGTACGGAATAGGCCAGGGGTGGGCAAACTTTTTGACTCGAGGGCCACAATGGGTTCTTAAACTGGACCGGAGGGCCGGAACAAAAGCATGGATGGAGTGTTTGTGTGAACTAATATAAATTCAAAGTAAACATCATTACATGAAAGGGTACGGTCTTTTTTTTTCAATAGTTTTATTCATTTCAAACGGGCTGGATCCAGCCCGCGGGCCGTAGTTTGCCCATGGCTGGAATAGATCATCCTGTGGCTTGATGAAGTGCAGGAATCAGGGCCGTCACCTGGGCTCGAGCAGCTGGGGCCTTTGGGACCCAATTGTCTCCTGGTTCCCTCCTGTTGCTTCTTGCCTGGGTCCTTTTCCTCTTTCGAACTCGAAGTGTTGTAGTGCCTGGTGCTCAGAAGCAGATCAGACAGACACTTGGCAATTTTTTTGTTAGTTGAAAAAAAAAGGGGGGGGGGGCAGGGAGAATGTTGTGCCAAGAAAAGGGAGAAAAGTCAAGTGAAAATAGGAGAGAAATGTCTCCTGTGAAGTGGTGGGGGTTGTTGGGTCCGTGGGTGAGGGCAGGGTGGAGTGATGGGAGGAGAAGCCATATTGGTCTTTGCGGGAGAAATGAAAGGCAGTAAGGAAGTGGAGGAAGGGAGTGTGTATAAGTCTCGCCCTAAGTTTATAAAAAACAGACTGGCAGGAAGAAGAGGGGAGACGTGGTTTCAGGAAAGGTTCTTCTGTTTTCGTAAATTCATAGTCATTACTGACATGAATTGGGTGCTTGCTCACCATGCAAGCCATTGCTAGTGTGATGCAGTGCATCGGCTGCCCAGAAAACGGGTAAGAATAGAAAGGATGAAGCCAGCTCACTTTACACAGCAGAATGGCATTTAATTTTCAAGGATAATAAACACTCTTAAGATAAAAGGAAGGCATTACCTCTTACTGATGCCCAGAGAATATGTTGGCAGATTTCTCCATCTACCCAAATGAGGTCTGGACTCTTAAAGCAAATGTAGATTAGATCCCCACTTTATTTTGGATATTTAACATAATGTTCGCATAATTGTACTTAACACAAACAGTAAACCGCATTACATAAAGTAAGAAGAGGAAAGACAATTGAACCACTAGAGGGGAAAAAATACCTTCAGAAGTTGAGTTTTATTCTATTAATTTCATTAGGGATTTCCCAGTGGTTATTTTTCAACAGATGGGTCTTTCTCACAATTACTCCTATGAAAGATTCAGGGCAAAAGGTGAGCTGAAGTTGAGGAGGAACATTAATAAACAGAGAGCAACGTAAGAGTTTTTCCTTGTTCTTTCCTCACTAAAGAATCTACATTTCTATTTACTTTCTACTTTGAAAAATGTGCTATTGTCCTGTTTCTGTGCGGGCTGTATATTAGCAAGTCACTCAGTACTTGTACGTGGAAATGAATGTGTTCATCTGCTTGTCTGTTCTTACCGTGAGACCAGGCAGGCAAGCACCTTTATCAAGGCAGGATCTCTCATTTAAATAAATCTTATGTACTGTGACCAAAATGATGAATTCAAGATTTTAAATAAGAAGGCAATAATCAAAAAGCAGCATCCTCCTGTGTTACGTAAGACAAGATAACCAAGCCCTTTCGAGAATGTAATTACTTTGTAAAATAAGAAGACAATTTCCTTCCCTACACATAAATCACCAAACCTTTGTGGCCTCACTTTTCCCTCTGGAGAACACAGATCATTCTAGAATGGTTTTAAGGTTCTATCATTAGCTCTGTTGTTTTATTTTTTTTACCCATGTCATCATGTTTATTTACTAAATGAAAACTATGTTTACCTTTGAGAGCAAAAGGGCAATTTAGAAACAAATGTGTAAAGCCACCCATGTGATACAGGACAGGTTAGAAGGAGGGAAGAAGAGGCGTGCGTTTGGGGTCCCTCCACTGCAGTGGCCTTTGCTGGAGTCGTCATGTGCCTTCAGTGCGTCCCAGGATGTGTCTGGATGCCCAGGAGTTAGTTCTTCAGAGCCTCGCAGACCGGTCCTCATCCGCAGCCCAGGCATTCGTAGCCTCGGCACTGCTGACAGTTTGGCCTGGAGGGTTCTTTGTTGTAGGATGAATTGTGGGATGTTTAGCAATATCCCAGCCTCTACCCACTGGTGCCAGTATCTCCCTTGAGCTGTGATATCCAAAAATATCTTCAGACATTGGCACATATCCTGGGGAGTCCACATCCATAGAGAGCCACTGCGTCAGCCCAGCCATCTTCCCTTTCTCCATACGCCCCCAGCCCGGCTATGACTCCCCTAAATGCCAGAACCACCGGGATAATGTCAATGTACAAAACACACACACAACATTGTGAGTGCCCTGATGGAAAAAAGTAAACAGTCTGAGGAAAAAACTAAACACTCAATTAAAAGCTTGCTTGGTGCTTTTACAGGTACATTGTTCATCACCCTGTCATCTGCAAGCTTTTCTTTAATTTATTCTTGTCTTCTATCCCAAACATGTTAGCCTTCATTATTAAAGTTGGTAATTGTCAGTGCAGGGTGGTTCTTCGGAACAGCTGTGCTGTGTGGGAGGGTCACATTCTTCCACTGCTTCCTGTGGCAGCACTCCAGAGCACTTCTGGGGGGGTGGGGGGGTGGGTGTTTGGAAGTTTAGGTCTCGCTTCTCCTGCTGGTGTAACACTCCAAACAGGTTTTCTCGATCAGCCCTCTGCAGGACCTATTCAGGCCCAAGTAGTCATTTTCAGACTTGAATGTGCACAGGGTTGATATAAGTAGGTCTTTTTTTTTTTTTTTTTTTTTTAATATATTTTATTGATTTTTCACAGAGAGGAAAGGAGAGGGATAGAGAGTTAGAAACATCGATGAGAGAGAATCATCGATCAGCCGCCTCCCGCACATCTCCCACCGGGGATGTGTCCGCAACCCAGGCACATGCCCCTGACCAGAATCGAACCTGGGACCCCTCAGTCCGCAGGGCAACGCTCTATCCACTGAGCCAAACCGGTTTTGGCATAAGTAGGTCTTTACACCCACCCACCAGAATCTTAAAAGTTCCTACAGAGGCCTTCACTGGGCTCCATCACCCGTGCCATCCAGGCGGTCTCAGCAACACCTACTCTCTCAAGGCTGTGTCCTGGCGGTTTCCAGTGTGTGGAAGACCAGGGGAAAGCACATTCCAGGGACAGAGGAGCGGGTGAGGAGCCTTTGATTGCCTGGGTCCAGCTCCAAGGTCAGCAGAGTTCACAGCCCTTGATGTCCTCCTTCCACAGGCAGGCGGGTGGGATTTCACTAGAGGAAGTCATTCTGGTAGCTGTGTCCCTCACTGGCCAGGACACCCTCTTCCCACACCATCCAATCCCATACTCTCAGTCACAGATCTTTCATATCCTACCCACTTCCCTTAATTCAGACTTTTGTCATCTTTTACCTAGATCAGTGGTCTTCTGACTTTTTAAATCATTCACCTTATCAGTCTAAGTATTTAAGTGGACAGATATTCCACAGTATATATACAATTCTTTATATAAAATGTATTGCATGTCCTACTATCAATACAGCATAAAAAAATGCTGGTCATCATTAGTCATTAAGGAAATAGAGCGGAAGTCAAAACCATGAGCTATCACTTACACTTATTAGGGTAGCTATGACTTTTTAAAATCTTTTTATTTATAAAAGGAAAATAATGCGTTGGTGTGAGTATGGAGAAATTTGAACTCTCATACATTGCTGGTTGGAATGTAAAATAAGCAGCTACTTTGGAAACCAGTTTGGTGGTTCATCAAATGATTAAACATAAAGTTAACATGTGACACAGAAATTTCACTCCCACTTAGATATCAAGAGAATGAAAACATACACCCACACAAAACTTTTACACAAATGTTCCTGGCAGCATTATTCATAACAGCCAAAGGTAGGAATGGCCATCCGCTGATAAATGGATGAATAAAACGGGATCTACCCTACAATATGGATGGACTGTGAAAACATTATGCCAAGTGAAAGAAGCCGGTTGCAAAAGACACACTGAGATTCCATTCAAAAAGAGTCTCTTTTAGGGAAACTAAAATGCCATAAAATTAACTTGAGGTGATATTTGCACAACCCTGCGAAGATGCTAAAAGCAGCGACTGATGCACTTCAAACGAGTAAACTGTGTGGTACTGAATTATGTCTCAGCGCTGAGTTTTAGAATTCTCCCCCCAGGATCATCTCGCCTGGGATGCACACGCCCACTCTGGAAAACTCTGGCAGCTATTCCTGTAACCACTTGAGTTCTCTCTGACTCTAATCTTTCTTCTCTCCAATCCATCCTCCTCGCTTCTGGCTAAAATAAGTTTCGTATTATGTCACTTACCCTTAACTGGCTCACTTTGCCAACAAGATGCAGCCCAGACTCTGTCATGGCCTTAGGTCATGACTTTACTTCTCCAAAATAAATTTTATATTCATTTCTCAGAAGTCTGTATCTAATGTATATTAAATATTCAATAAAACAATTAATTAAATCATATTGAAATTCTGCTGAAGCTCACTAAACACCGTTCAACTGCAGGGGTGGGGATCGTCGGGCCCCAGGGCAGTATAAGGCCCTGGAAATCATTTGGTCTGGCCCTGCCAAGGCATTAGGGGTGAGGTAATTAAATGTTTGACCAAATATAGCAGGCTAATTTTTAAGTGGATAATTTTGTATGGCCCGGGAGTGATGCTATAACTATATAAATGCCGTTGGCAAAAAAAAAAAGGTTCTCCACGCCTGGCTTAAGGTCTTTAAAACTGTTTTAAACATGAAATGATGAAACAAAATCTTTCTGCTGGTACTTTCGACAGTAACCACCTTCAAACTGACTCAAAGGTAGATGTTCCTTATTCTAAATTCCATACAGCTGGGGTTTGAGGGGCTGCAATGCTTAGCAATTTGGCTGGTAAAGTGCCTAGCAGACTCGTAGGAATGTCATTACCTCTGAGTCATCCGCCTGCTGTAAAACAGCCGAGGCAACAGTGTGGGCCCTCCTGCCTTTACCTTCCCTTTTTAAAAATGCTCATTTATTCAGCCACTGTTGACTGAGGGCTACACACTGGGCACCATATTAGGTACGCGGGCCTTATCAGAGTAGCTAAGGCAGGGGTCTTCACTCTCAGCGAATGAGGTATGTGTTCATGTTAGGCAGGTAATTTCTGTAAGCCAAAGATGGTGCTGCACATTCTGTCCCTGCCCAGCAGTGTACTAGACACTGGAGGATTTGAGAAAAGTAACCTTCTTCTGCCTTTAAAGAGTTGTAATCACTGAAGGAGAGAAGATTCACACATAAATCAGACTAGTGTGCAGTGCGCATGTGGAATGGGCATGAAGTGCTGTGGTGATGCAGGGGAGGAGGAGCGTGAGATCTGGGGAGCACTGGTCTTGAGTGGGATTCGGAGAAAGGACCTTCGTATAGCCCGCATGTGTGAGGACCGTGGGGGAGAGAGCACATTGGGACCCAGGGAGTTTATGCAGTTTTGAAAGCTGGGGTTGGCATCGATACATTAAGAAATGGAATGTTTCCAAGCTTGTTTGTAGCAGCCTTTGGGATTTAAGAAGGTTGCTCCGGGGCAAGTTTATGAGTAGGAGTTGGGAGAAGGGGTGGCTTCCCACTGTCCTTACCTCTGTGCCTTGAGCAAGGACTCTCTGGATCCCGTTGCCTCTCAGAGGAAGAGGTTAGAAGGGGTGATGGCAGGTCCTTGCACCTTAGAATTCCGAGGGTTCTGTGTTCCACAATTGGGAGAGAGGGGAGATGGATGGCAGGAACCATGGCTTTTCCAGAACCCAGCACCATGGCTGCACATAGTAGGTGTTCAGTGAGTGCTGTGTGTGGATGACTCTTCTCCCCTGGCTCTTTCTCCATCTCTCTCTAGTCCTCGCTGTTCCTCTTCCTCTTCCACATGCATTTCTGAATCATCATTACCTTTTATTTTCCACAGCTTTTCTTTCACCCTCTTCTCCATGAGGGGTAATAAGTCTTAGGTTTTGTGTAGAAGGATGAAGAGCTAATTTCTGAGCCTTCTAGTGGTGGCTGGACCCCTGGGTTGTGCACCAGAATCAGCTCTTGATTCACTTTGAGATCTTGAACATCCACTTGCCTGGCCCCATCCCCTCATGCGTTAGAAATGCTTTCTTCACAGAGATGAATTAGAGCTCAGTATTTTAAAACAAAAAAAGAAATTTTCCTCAAAGTACTATATAAGTAAGAAAAAATTAAATCTTAGGTGATGTCATTTAAAACTTGCCTTTTAGATAAAATTTCATTGTATATGTTATCAAAGGTTTTATCAGTTACACCTACTGCCACATAACCACGGTAATTTCTCTTGCATCTGTTATTTAATGTCACTCCTTAAGTGATCACCTAACTTCAAACAGTTCCCATGAGTGCATGCCACTTCCCCTCTCTGTGCCCCCTCTTTAACTTGGTCAGATGTATTTCTGTGCCTTCCCTGAAGTCCCTTTTGTTAGTATTGTCTCTAAGAGCAGCATATTTGCTCCCCCACTTAATCATCAGGGCAGAGACAAAAGGGAGAGAAACAGCAGGGCTCCTACTTTGTCTTTCTCCATCGTGTCTATTAAAATTTCATTGTCCCGAGTCTGAGAATGCAGCACGCCTCCACGGCCGCTGCCTTTCTCCTCCATTTCCTCCGTCAGTCTGTGCGCCTCCTTTACCGCGGGTTAGATCATTGGAATCATTGGCATCGTCTACTTACCTATGCCCATAAGAGACACGTGGTATTGTCATTTCACTGGTCAAAATGGACAGAGTAAGAAATGCAGTTTTAAAATGCTTTTATTTTGAAATTATTCCCTTAATTCTTGCACATGAAGGCAGTAAAGTACAGTAGGAGTTAAGCATTGCAGATTGAATTTCAACATTCCTTCAACTAGTTTCTTCATAAAAAAACATAGCCCAGATGGCTAGCCCTTTATACTGCTACTAGAGGCCTGTTGCATGAAGAGATTCGTGCAGTAGGCCTTCCCTTCCTTTGGCTGATGGCACCGGTTTTCCTCTGGCACCCGGGACCCAGGCCTTCGCTCTGGCTGGGCTCCGACCAGAGCCCCCACCCCCACCCCCCATCCCCCCTTGAGCCGTCAGGCTTCGCTGCTCTGCTGATCCTGGGGCCGTGAGGCCTCGCTGCTTGGCCGGCTTCAGGTACGTTTGGCTTCGCTCCACCGCTTGGAGCCTAGTATGCAAATTAACTGCCATCTTTGTTGGTGGTTAATTTGCATATCACCCTGATTAGCCAATGGGAAGCATAGCGAAGGTATGGTCAATTACCCTTTTTGTCTTTTATTAGATAGGATAGAAATAGTCAGGTTTATAAATCGTAGCTTAATAACGATGACTAAATCCTACTAAACTGTGGTTTGGGTAGGAAAATGACAAATATAATATGCTTTGCACAGTGTTGTTCTGGTATGTATTCTTCATTAAAATTCGTAGAAATTGGGATTTATGAAAGATGGAGAAACCTAGTTCTAAAGCTTTTGGAAGATGCAAACATCTAAAAGAATATTTCAAAAAGATCAAAGAACTTATATGCATATATGCATAACCCATGGATGTAGACAATAGGGTGGTGAAGGCCTGGGGGAGGATAGGGAAGGGGGGGCTAGGAGGAGGGATCAATGGGAGGAAAAGGGAGACATATGTAATACTTTCAACAATAAAGGTTTTATTAAATAAAAGAATATTTACACAGAGGCAAAGTCCAAAACTATAGAGAATTTTGAAAATTCTTTTAACAAGTGACGTAAAATCTTATTTGAAAAGAAAGCTAGTATTTGGATTCTAATCATTTTATTAACCAAAAAAGGAAACAATTCATTTTGCTAAACAATAAATCACTATGCTTTACAAATCTAGACCCAATAGAAAAATCAGTCCAATATTTTAGCAGCCAGTCCACAGAAGAGGAAACGCTGGAAACGTGAAACCATGTGCTTCCTCCCCATGATCAGCGAAATGCAGATTCAGACTATAATGGCTAATCATTTCATACTAAGGAAATTAGCACAAATTGTGCAGGTGTGATACAAAATGTTGGCAAGAATGTAGAGCAGTGGGACTTTAAAACTTCCTGTGGAAATGGAAACTGTGGGGACACTTGGAACACAGGTTAGGGCAGCCGCGGGCCGGATCCGGCCCGTTTGAAATGAATAAAACTAAAAAAAAAAAAAAAAAAGACCGTACCCTTTTATGTAATGATATTTACTTTGAATTTATATTAGTTCACACAAACACTCCATCCATGCTTTTGTTCCGGCCCTCCGGTCCAGTTTAAGAACCCATTGTGGCCCTCGAGTCAAAAAGTTTGCCCACCCCTGGGTTAGGGTCATCTTAAATGTGTGCATATTCTGAAACCCAGAAATGCCACCTCTTGGTGATTATATAATAGGAAAACCCTTGCTTGTATTTATTAGGCAACATGTTTAATGCACTATCACTTAAAATAGCCTCAAGAAACTGGAAAACAATCTAAATATCCTTCAGTGAAATTGTAGTTTGTCCTACAGTGGAATACTACATGGTGGATAAAAGGAGGGAAGTAAAGTGAATAAATTTCAAAAACATGCCAATGAAAAAACAAGTTACAAAAGGAAACTTATTAAATATAAAAACCTAAAGAACAAATTCTCTATTTTTATGGTATAGGAATAACATAGAAAAGGAATAAGGTGAGCAGATAAATACAAGAAGTTTCAATTATTTTTATATTTTATTTGTTAAACTGGGTGTTAGATACATGAGTGTTCATCATATGTCATTCAATATGACTTTTTTATACCCGAGACATTTTATTAAACAAAAAATAACTCATTTTTTTCTTTTTCAAAATGGTCTAGTCACCAAATATCTTTTGCCAAGAATTCTGCTAAATAATTTATATGTCACAGTAAATATACAAAGGAAAATTACTTGGAAATAAGATAGCTATTAATACATTCTTCTTAGTCATCTCTGGCTGCCAGAACAAAATACCACAGACTGGGCGGCTTAAATGACAGAATTTCTTTTTCTTTGTCACAGTCCTGGGGACTGGAAGTCCCCGATCAAGGTGCCAACGGCTGTGGGGAGGGAGTCCCTGTGGGTTGCAGTCGCCCCTTTGTTCTGTGTCCTCACATAGCCTTCTTTGGTGCCTGGGCCCAGAGAGTGTGTTGTTGGTGGTGTCTCATTCTGTCGTATCAGGGCCCTGCTCTTATGACCTCATTTAACCTTAATTAGTTCCTCAGAGGCCCCATCTGCAGATATAGCCACACTGGGCTTCAACTTATGAATTCTGGAGGAACACAAACATTCAATCCATTACATGGTCTATAGTCTCCTTGGAGAAAGAGAGAGAAAGATGAATGAGAAGTTGTCAATAAAAGCTACCTGAAACGTTTTTCATTTGTATTCAGTATTTTTTTTTAAATATATTTTATTGATTCTTTACAGAGAGGAAGGGAGAGGGACAGAGAGTTAGAAATATCGATGAGAGAGAAACATCGACCAGCTGCCTCCTGCACACCCCCCACTCGGGATGTGCCTGCAACCAAGGTACATGCCCTTGACCGGAATCGAACCTGGGACCTTTCAGTCCGCAGGCCGACGCTCTATCCACTGAGCCAAACCGGTTTGGCTGCATTCAGTATTATTAGTGTACAAATGACAGGGTTGGAGATGTAGAGCCCTTTCTAATATCTCAAAACAGGTCATCCCTTCCTCACCCCCCATTCTTTCTGGGACTTCTTTGGGTCAGTTGGTATTTAAAAATAAGTCTTATCATCTTTGAATCACTCTGCTTATTCCTGCCACCTCTGTTGTTCATTTTGTAATCATGTTCTCTGCTTTTTATTTTTTATGTTTTAATATATTTTTATTTCAGAGAGGAAGGGAGAGGAGAGAGAAATAGAAACATCAATGATGAGAGAGAATCATTGATTGGCTGCCTCCTGCATGCCCTCCACTGGGGACTGAGCCTGAAACCCCATATGTGCCCTGACCAGGAGTCAAACCGTGACCTCCTGGTTCACAGGTCGACAGTCAACCACACCGGTGGAGCATTCTTTGCTTTTTAAAATGTTCCATTGTTCTCTTCTATTTTGATGGCTTTTAACTTGGATTTTTCCCCCTTGTTTGGCTTTCGGGACATGCATGATAACAAATCCTGAAGACATTATACGTGACTCTCATAACTTCTTAATATCTTTTTAAATGTACAGTGATGCCATATAATCTTAATTAGTATCAATAATTATTCCTTTTTGGTATTCTTATTATTCCACTCATCTAGAATAAAATGTTTATATTTTGAAATTATGTTTAATCAGCTCCCTTTCATTTGCTCTCATCCATTTCTTACTGTACATGTGAAATTTATACTCAACAAGAATTTGGATCATTACATGTGGAAGTGGAATAGTAAACAAAGCAGTTGTGCAATTATAGGAATGCAAGAGAATTCCGATCTCTTAGTTTTATTTTTTTAAATGCTGCTAGAAGGTTTGATAGTGTCTCTTGTTAGGTAGCTTATTGCCAAGGTGATATAAATGGTCCCCCTGAAATGGAAAGTCTTTGATATCAGAACATGTACAACTTTGGAGAGAAAAAGCATAGATTATTACCTTTTTTAGACTCCTATCTGATAGCTTTCAGACAGTTGTTTCGTGGTGGCTTTGCTTCTTTCGGAGAGGTTCCTCGGTCACTGCGGCAGGCGGAGGAACCAGCAGCATTGCCGAGTGGTCCTGCAGTGGGAAGCCACACTGTGTGGCACTCGGGACAGGCGCCTAACTGCGTGGCGGTGCCTTGCGTGTTGGAGTACTGCAGGAGGCAGTGCCTCGGCTCCGTGACAGTTACCCCTGATAAGGGCTCTGGAAGCATTTTGCTTAGTGACGGGGCCTGGGGAGGGAGGCTGGCCTCACTTGTCCTTCTGCCAAAGGTACTTGGGAACCGGCCACTGGCTTGGGAGAGGTGGTAAGAGGCGGCAGCCGAGGCTCACGGGACTGTTGCAGTGAATTAAAGTCATTCATCAGAAGGGATTTCTGTATTGATTTATTTTCGGACATTAAATGGCTTCCTATTTCCTGCAGGAGGAACAGCTGAAGTCACACGAGAGCAAGCTGAAGCAGATTACCACCGAACTGGCCGAGCACCGCTCGTACCCCCCGGACAAGAAGGTGAAGGCCAAGGAGATAGATGAGTACAAGCTGAAAGATCACTACCTGGAGTTTGAGGTGCGTGGGACCCGAGTGTAATAGAAGCCTGTACCCGAGTTCCCTCATGATTCCTCCACGAGGCAGTTTTTACAGTTACTGTAACTGGGACGTGTGCCTCGCCTGCTCTAACTTGCAAGCTCGGGCCTGGTCTAGGTCTCAGCGGCTCCTGGTGTTTATGATTCTATTTAAGCATCAAACAAACATCAAAGATAACTGTCAGTTTATGTGTCTGGTTGGAAGGGCCTGCTGTGAGGAGAGACGGCAGCAGTAGATGGGCATGCTGGGGTGGGCGGCTGCTTTCTATATTTCTGTGTCTTTCAAGAGAGTTGAGTCAAAAGAAAACACAATAGGGAAACAGATGCAGGTGGCATGAAGCGTCAGCTTTCCCCTGCCGCCAGGCAGCACCGATGCTCTTCCTCCCCCACTCAGTGTCCTTCAGGCAGAGACTGGCGATGCGGCACATCCCTGCACATCCATGCGCTGTAGCAAGTGTGGTTATTAAAGATTGGGAGGATCCATAAACTCTGGAGTGGTGGGACATTTAAAAGCAAGTTGAAGGCAGTATATTGCTATCCCTTAATCCCTTCGCCTTCTCTGCTTACCCCCTAGACTCGCTCCCATCTGGCAGCCATCCGTCTGTTCTTCGTATCTATGAGTTTGTTTCTGCTCTGCTTGCTTTTTAGAGTGTACATATAAGTGTCATCATACAGTATTTGTCTTTCTCTGATTTATTTCACTTAGCATAATACCCTCTAGGTCCATCCATGTTGTCACAATGACAAGTTGTTGTTTGTTTTTTATGGCTGAGTAGTAATATTCCACTATATAAATGTACCACATCTTCTTTACCCACTTGTCCACTGATGGACACTTAGGTTACTTTCACATCTTGGCTATTGTAAACAACGCTGCAGTGAACATAGGGAATGCATATGTCTTTTCAAATTAGTGTTTTCTGTTTCTTCAAATACCCAGGAGGGAATTGCTGGGTCATATGGTAGCTCTGTTTTTAATTTTTTGAGGAACCTCCATACTGTTTTCCATGTGGCTGCACTGATTTACAGTCCCACCAGCAGTACACAAGGGTTCCCTCTTCTCCACATCCTTGCCAACACTTGTTTATTGATTTCAAAGTCCCAGTCCTTAATCTGAGAGGATTTGGGCTCCTTCTGTCTTTCCACAACCCAACCGCGTCCATGTCTACCAGTCACATTTCTGCCCGCTCTCTCCAAACATACTTATGCCTTTGTTCGTTTACTTTCTTCTGGCCCAAATGCCCTTCCCCTCATCTCCATTTCAGAAAACCTCTTTATCTTTCAGATGCAGCCCACATCCCTCCTGTGAAAAGCCTGCTCCCAGCTTGCAAGTGGGTTTATTACTCTGTCGTAGTCCCACCACAGCTGGCCTCTGTTCAAGTTATTTCACTGGCATCTGTAGTGGCTTCCATACCTCCCCTGCCCAGGCCCATGAGCCTTCACAGAGCAGGGACCTCTTTGCTCTGTGCTTGCATGTTGAGTTGAACAGGATGTCATGGAAGATTAAAAAGTCTTTTCCTGAGTTACAAAATGTTTGTGATAAAATTGCCTTTGGGTTCACTGTGGACCCGTGTGCAAGTTTTCTTCGTGGCCGGCAAGTCCTTGCTGTGGGAGATGAAGATACACTCTTTCAGTAAAGTTAAAAGTTTATTCGCACAAACTGTTGGAAGCCTTACCAACAAAACACTTGAACAAATATTTTCTAAAAAATAAACAAAACTCTTAAGCAGCTCATCTTTCCCCGGCTTGTTCATTCCTGGGAAAAGGAGTTCTCAAAAAGCAATCATCGTCTTCACACTTGTCGAATGGCTTTCAGCTCGGGGCCTCTTGGGTTCACACGTGCTAATTAAATTTCCCAACACCTCCATCCCTGGCTTCCGGCCCTCCTCCCCTCCTCACCTTGCCTGGTGCCCTTGCCCGAAGGCTGAGAGCTGCCCCCAGGAGGTGGGGACAGCCACAGATCATGGAATGGTTGCCACTGTAGAAGCACTTCCTGCTTTGGAATCTGCTCTCTGAACAGGTAACCCAGCAGGAGCCAGCATTTCCATCTCCTAACATGAATTTACCAGCGGTTCTCAACCTGTGGGTCGCGACCCCTTTGGCGGTCGAACGACCCTTTCACAGGCGTCACCTAAGACCATCCTGCATATCAGATATTTACATTACGATTCATAACAGTAGCAACATTACAGTTATAAAGTAGCAATGAAAATAATTTTATAGTTGTGTCACAACATGAGGAACTGTATTTAAAGGGCCAGAAGGTTGAGAACCACTGATAGACCAAGCTTTGTGGGGACGAGTCTTGCTTTCATCCAAGTGTTGCATTCCAAAGCCCTCAGTTCATTAAATCAGACTCCTGTGCTAGTGTCAGGCATGTTGGATTGTCTGTCAGGCCGCCTAGCCTGTGTACCAGGAAGGAGGAAGGGTACCTCACTTTATAGATGTCACCTGAAAAGGTTTTTGTAAAAGTAATTGCTTTTTAAAACTGCATCATTAGTTTTCACTCATATAAAATAGTAGCATATCTTGTGGGGGCCCCCTTTGCTGTGGTTTCAGCCACCAGATTCTGCCCTGTGTGTTTGCTGGTGGAGACCCTTTGCCTGGCATTAAGCACCCTGCTGTGCCAGCCGCATCCCTGAGCAGCCGCTTCCTTCCCTGCAGGGGCGTGGGCGGTATTGACTGTTTTCTTCCCTTGGTCACTGCTGTAGCTTCTAGAGCAGTAGTTCTCAACCTTCCTAATGCCGCGACCCTTTAATACAGTTCCTCATGTGGTGACCCCAATTTCATTGTTACAAATTGAACATAATTAAAGCATAGTGATTAATCACAAAAACAATATGTAATTATATGTGTGTTTTCCAATGGTCTTAAGCGACCCCTGTGAAAGGGTCATTCAACCCACAGAGGGGTCACGACCCACAGGTTGAGAACCGCTGTTCTAGAGCATGGGGTAGTGCTCAGGACATATGTGTGGAATGAAGGAACGAAACTGAATTATTGTGCGTGAAACATAACCACGCCTGGAGTAGTTCTCTCAGGACGCGGAGTAGCTCCCCTGAAAACAAGGCTGACGGGCAGGCGAGGACGACAGAAGTGGGAGCCTCAGGGACAGCGACAGCGGGGAGCTGTGTCCTGTGTGTGGCCTTGTCACCAAGGAAGGATCCCGGCAGGAATGAGCTGCCACCCCTTCCTGCCGTCAGGGCCACCCTGTGGTTCAGAGTCGTTCTTACAGTTTTCACGTCTTCGTAAGGAAAAGTGCTCTTCTTTTGTTAGAACTTTAAGCTGTTAGTAATAACCCTGGGAGTTGCACCCGACTTTTTGCATTTCAGTTGTTTATTTCCCAAACAGTTCTTCGTGGTGGCCAAAGTCACAGCTCTTTCTATGCCTTAGAAATTCTAAAAAAAAAAAAAAAAAAAATACCCTGACTGCTAGTAAAAAATTAGAAATTATGGTAAATAGGTAGGTTTTAGGCTATATTTTTAAGTCTACAAAACGTCTTTAGAGAGCCAGGAGGCTTCCATCTATCTTAGCCTGAGCCTGTTGGAAAGAGATTCGAAAAGCAGCAATGGGCTACAATTGTCTAAATCAGTGGTTCTCAACCTTGGCTGCACATTAGAATCACCTGGGAATCTTTTTAAAATCCTGATTTCAGGGCCTCACCCTCCGGAAATTCTGTTTCTTTGTTATGGGGTGGGGCCACAACATTAGTAACAAAGAAACAGAATTTCCGGAGGGTGAGGCCCAGAAATCAGGATTTTATATATATATTTTATTGATTTTTTACAGAGAGGAAGGGAGAGAGATAGTTAGAAACATCGATGAGAGAGAAACATCAATCAGCTGCCTCCTGCACATCTCCTACTGGGGATTTGAAAGATTCCCAGGTGATTCTAATGTGCAGCCAAGGTTGAGAACCACTGGTCTAAATGCATGTGCCTCTCCTTGTTACTGAAGGGGGTGGTTTTGTTTTTGACTGAATTGATTCCTTCAAGTTATAGCTGTTACTTTTTTTAGAATAGTTCACTTGGAACCTAATCTCACTTTTGAAGGAGTTGTTAGGCATCACAAGTCTACATTACACACACCATCATTTCCCAATTTCCAAAAAAAAAATCCAAAATCATTTTATTTCATTATATTAATGTATTTCTACTTTATCCCGCTCCAGTTTCACTTGAAAATGTTTGAATTGCTCTCCATGCTTCCGGTGCATTTGCAGATATACCCAGATGTGGGCTGGATGAATAGTGTATAAGGGCTGTAAAATCTCTGGGAAATGCCTGGGCCCTTAGAGAAGCAGCCCGATTAAAGGAATTCCCATAAGAGCACTGACGTTGGCCCAGGGATTCGGCTAGATGTTTCTTCAGCTTTAGAAACAACAGCTATTAGAAAGTGAAGATGGTGTTTACTCCAGGATGTTTTTGATGTAACATTGAAGGTGTTCTCAGTGGCTTTGTTATCGACGGGAGTAGAGTTCACTTCCCTGATGGCGCAGATGCAGAACGAAGTCCCCCTTGGCCTAAAGGGTTAGAATTCACCCGTGTCCGCTCCCGAATTGTGACCCGGAGTAGTATATGCTTCTTATGGCTTAAGACAGGACCCACACCAACCACATGGCTAGGAAACTCAATTTTAGGACAACAAATGTCCACTGTAACAAAACATAGAAATGTCTTAGGGCTGAATATTTTAAATCTAGAAAATCTGGGACATTCTTGAGGCATGAGGCATCTTTTCTGAATTTCTAATTTTTGGTGGCATGTAAAATGGCATGATTCCTTCTGAAGCTGACATACTTGAGAATCAGAGCACAATCTGTGCAGCATCATTCGGGAAACTCAAAACAGCTCATCTCTAGAAGTGCACAGAATATACATAGCTAGTTGTAAAGCCTCAGTTTTATTGTTGGGTTGTTTGTTGCTGGGTGGGTGGGTGGTCTGATGTATTTCTTTTTTAACAAATGCTCTGGTTGTGGTCTTAGCCCTGTTTCCCAGATTGCTCATTTTTTATTTGTCCACATCAGATGAGTGATTTTCACACCATGGACCACTTTTCCTCTCACAGGAGCCCTCCAAGGCTTATCTCAATACAAAGCCAACTGTCACAAGGCAAATCCGCCTCTGAAACAAAATGATATCGCTATTAATTTATAAGTGGCTTTGATCATAAAAGCACAGGGATAGCAGTTATTACCCTTTTTCTCCCTGGTGAAAGCAAGGGAGAAATTCCATTAACTTACTTAAAGAAGATTAGAAGCGATTCTCGGTCTTAGCAACTGAATCTAGCCAGGAACCCAGTGCCATCCCCTTTATAGAAAACATCACAAAGTTATTCAATGTCTGGATCTGAGAAGCTAGGATATTTCAGGTTAATAGAATTCTTGGGGATATGTAAGAATGTTTTTAGTAGGATGCCAAGTAGTATAGTTATGAGTCAAAAGCTAGAGGCCTAAGACAGTGGGAGCGGGGTGAGGGCATGTGCGGGGGGTGGGGGAGGCTGGGGGAAGGGCAATTGGGGGGAAAAAGGAGACATATGTATTACTATTTGTAATACTTTAAATAATAAAAAAATAAAACTTCTAAAAAAGCTAGAGGCCTAAGATCAGCAGTTGTCCAAGCTCAAGTCCAGTTAGTAATAGAGACATAATTCTTGCATTGCTATATGGAATTGCATTTGGTAAGATGTGATGAAAGAGTACCTAAGAAGCTCTGAATTTTAATCTGTAAATAATGGCATGTGCTTTTGAAAGGAAGAGCAGCTTAGCAATAGGACTCTTTAAATCACATTTTTAACAAATGATTGAAAAGAACTAGGGCCATACCCCAGAAGACAGAATAAATAGCCAGTCAGGTGACTTGAAATGACTCCCTGTCACTGAGTCCCTCCTTATGCCTGCAATGTCTGCTGTGAGGAGGGTCACCACTTCAAGTTAAGGTATTGTCTGCAGGCAAAGGGCAAATACTTGAGTAATAAATTAGTAAAATCGGGAAATGACTCACCTGGGAGTTAGGAGGACTTTTTCGTCTTATCCTTGATGTGTTTTATTGTATTTTTTTAATATATTTTATTGATTTTTTTACAGAGAGGAAGGGAGAGGGATAGAGAGTTAGAAACATTGATGAGAGAGAAACATCGATCAGCTGCCTCCTGCACACCCCCTACTAGGGATGTGCCCATAACCAACATATATGCCCTTGGCCGGAATCGAACCTGGGACTCTTCAGTCCGCAGGCCGACGCTCTATCCAATGAACCAAACCAGTTAGGGCTGTTTTATTACATGGTTATTCTCGCTGGGCCTCAATTTTGGGGTATCAAATTGAGATGGGATTGGGTGAACTTACCTAGAAGGTCCCTTCCAACAATGTATGTATTTTTGAGAAGAGTGACATGTTAACACCAATTAGAGTATTAAAGTAACTCACCCTCTCACTAAGGGTGTTAAACACAGGACAATAATATTTAAATTTAAGATGTCAGGGGATCGAAGCCAACACTACCCAATAGAGATACAATGCAAACCACATTTATAATTTTAAATTTTCTAGTACCCGCAGCTACATTTAAAAACTTAAAGCACTGGGGGATAGGGGAGGCTAGGGGACTGTCGGGGGGGGGGGGGGGGGAGGACACATGTAATACCCTTTGTAATACTTTAAGCAAAAAAAAAAAAAAATTAAAAAAAATAAAAACTTAAAGAAAACTGGTGGAACTAATTGTAATAAGACATTGAAATTTAATACAGTATATCCAAAATAATATCATTTCAACATGTAATCAGTATAAGATATTAAGATATTTCACACTCATTTTTTCCTACATTACCCAAATTTAGCCAACACTTTGCACGCATGGCCTGTCTCAGTGCAGACTGGCCACGTTTCCCGTGCTCCGCAGCTGAATGGAGCTAGGGGCTGCTGTACTGGCCGGCCTGTGTGCAGACCACACAGTCTGCTTAAAAGCCAGCGAGGGATGAAGAGGCCTGGTAGCAGCCTGGGTACAGGTAGATAGGAGCCAAGCAGGTATGAATGCAGGTGTTGTGCACCTACAAGGCTTTGCAGTGGTTTGCGGACGGTGTCCCCTCCGATTTAGCAGCACCTATGCTGTGCCAGCTGTTTAATGTTCTGATGACTACTTCTGGGTGGAAATACAATAAAGAGGAGTCGCACCTGGTATGAGTGACATACTCACCTGCGGCCTCGTAGCTTCTTCCTCTCAGTAACTTGTGAGATAGGGGGACCTACATTTCCCTCACCAAGAGAGTTCCCAATGAGTAGCCGCCTTCCCAGCTCCCTTAGACTTTGTGGTACATGACCCGCCCCATCAGTTAGTTTACTGCCGAATGCTTTCCTGGGCTAACTCTGGAATCAGAACAATGAAAGGGGGAGCCTTTTTGGTGTGTTGGGGTTTTTTTTGTTTGGTTTTTTCACAAGAGTACTTGTCTCTCTCTAAACTACAGTAGGTTTCTTCTCACTATTTTCTCAAAGAATCTGTATGCTTTTGATCTAAGAGTTTTAAAAACTTTGTTTGCTTAAGTATCTGATCTGAGATGAAGGCTTTTGGTGGGGAGCAGACTGTTGAGCTTCTTTAGGGTTTTCTAGTTCAGAATTACTCAGTGGACTCACAGTGAAAACTTAAAATGTTTTCAGAAATATTATCTCTGAAAATATTAGACCAAAAAAACATCATATGCAAGCCAAGTGATATTTGCTGTAAGAACGCCCAGTGCAGCATTCATTGGAAGACTAGAAATTGGTTCCCCTGTGTCATATAGACTTTCTGCAGGAGCGTTCGACAATTTGTTTACTTATGTTCCTCTTTGAGACATGCGTTTGGGAGCAAGATATATGGAAGGAGACACATTACTGATCACACACACTAGCAATTGTGCAGGGCGCTTTCATAGTAGCTTGCATCCCAAACTTGCTCTGGCCTTTGACAACATTGTAAATAAAACAGGTAACCAGGGCTATTTCCTTTCAGTGCCCTACCCCCACCTTGTGGTTCAGCATTCCCTCCAGGGACCAGTAGTGTGTCCTCTTCCATATGTCTTACTTCCAAGTAGCTCTCCCCAACTTAGAGAATCCCAGAAAGTTTGCAGCTGAGAGTGGCTGTGTCCCCTTATTTTCACATGTGGCACCTGAGGCCTGGAGGGAGGGAGGTCTGGTTGCTCAGTGTCGGACTCCATGGGTTGGAAGATCCTTTACTTCACAGGATAAAATTGGACGTAAAACTAGTAAGATGCTAGCTTATGGGACTTCCTACAGGAAGGGGCATTCAAATTGGGAATGCAGAAGGTGTAAAAGCGCTTTAAGCTCAAAAGCAATTAATAATCTTGGAGATGAAATGCCATGGGAGAAGGCAGCTTAGAGCAAAGGTCCTTCAAAGCGTCCTGAAATCCTACTTGACAAATGCCCTCAAAAAACTGCCCATGTCCCTCATGCCTGCCATTGACCTCTCTGGAGCTGTGAGTCTGACAGACAGGCTGCCGGGAAGAAGTTCGGGGACGTGCCTCTGAGGGGTGTGTGTAGGACCTTAGGATTCCAGGGCAATCAGAAGCATAGACAAAGTATAAACTGAAATACTAGGAGCACGGCCTATATAAAAAAGTTGTCAAAATGCACTGAAATGTTGCGTTAGATGTTCCCTAAGGAAAAGTTCAGTGAGAGACAACTTTTATCCCATAAGAGCTCAAGTTAGCCTTTTGTCAGATAAGTAGTGTTTCTCTACTCAAATTCCTCTCTGGGTATATAGAAACTTATCTTCATATCCCTGTGTTTCAAAGGACTTTTTTCCCTCCATTTTACTGAGAAGCAAAATTTTTAAATGCCATTAATCCAATCGGTGATTTTTTTAAAGTTAGTTTTATACTAGGCTGTTTTTTTTTGTTTGTTTGTTTTGTTTTGTTTTGTTTTTAAATATATTTTATTGATTTTCTACAGAGAGGAAGGGAGAGAGATAGAGAGTTAGAAACATCGATGAGAGAGAAACATCGATCAGCTGCCTCCTGCACATCTCCTACTGGGGATATGCCCGCAACCCAGGTACATGCCCTTGACCGGAATCGAACCTGGGACCTTTCAGTCCGCAGGCCAACGCTGTATCCACTGAGCCAAACCGGTTTCGGCGTAGGCTGTTGTCAAAACCCTCCCACAAGGCCACACTGGGTGGGGCCCTTAGGAACTGGGGTGACCGGAGCCCCCAGTTGGTGGGTCTGAACTGGGCAATTCATTTCTTGAAGTTTCCACACAGAAAACAAAATACGTATCTTTTCTAAGTGAGCTTTGTGGACTTTTAAATTCAGAATTGGGATTTCCTTTTTTAAAAGAAAAATATCTGGGCACTGAAACAGACTGGCTTCATAGAAAGGATTTTGAGAACTAGAGTAACAAAGAAAAGAATGAGAGGTAGCAGTGTTTAAAAATTACTTCTTGAATCAGGAAGACTGTCCTTAACAGCCCAATGCTGTTCTCGGCTGGACCCTGAGGAGGGCGGTAGCAGGACCAGGGATGGGGGAGAGCCATCCATGGCCTGTGAGCTCTGCTTTCTCTCTCGGGCAGTGGATTGGCCTGAGTAATCAATCCTCTGGCAAATACTGGGTGCCATAGGCAGGGGCTGGGGCTGCAGAATGGACACACTGACGCTCTCAAAACATGTCCTACCAGCCCGGTCCTTTTTGTCTGATCACGGCTTTTTGACCTCTTCTGCTTGTATTATTATAAGAAGTGAGTTTTTTATTTTAAAGTTTTTTTTTAATTGAAGTCACAAAATTTATTTAGAGAGCCATAGAGCCAAAAGGTAGAGTGAAACAAAGGCACTGAATCCACACTTCCTAAGGTTTTCCTGAAAGCCACAAATACAGACCAGGTGAACCAAAAATGTGTGTATTTGCTGTATACCCACAGGCAGTGGGTTACCTCTGCATGCTGAAGACTGATAGGGAAGTAGGAGGGGAAAATAGGGAAAAAACTTTACATTTTTAGATAAGAACTTATAGGAAACTCTGTTTTGAATGTAATTACTTTCATAAGTTAGCAGGTAGTGGTGGGTGAGCCAACTGATCAAGGAGAAAGTCTATGCAAATCAATTCTGCCATCATCCCCAAGAGAATGCAAACACAGTCTTTATTTAAATAAGCAGTTACTTTAAAAGCTCCTCCTTGTTTTGTTTGCTTGTTTTTATTTTTTGTTTTCCAGCACAGAGATCTAGGAGCAAAAGATGTTTGCTATGTACATGACATTATTAGTTTCTTCCCATTTCATTCTAAGATGGCCTTTCCCCTGCCCTGGTGAGGAAGGAAAATGTCAGGAGGAAATGTATTCAGGCTGGGACTGTGGAGCTGTGAGGTCTGAATGCAGATGACAGCTCTGTGTTACAAGTGGCGGCGCAGCTTTATTTTCATTCCGGTGGTTACTGTCGTATTCATAGCAGAGGGCAGAAGGAGAGAGCGTTCCATCAAATCAAGTAAAAAATAGTTTGCAGGGCTCAAGAGAAAAGAAACTGCTCTGTCAGGTGCATGTACATGTATGTGTGGATGGGATTACATTTCTCCTCAAATAACATCGGTAGGTGTGATTTTTTTTTTTTAAGCAGACAATTAACCTTCAACTTACGCAGCAGCTTGCTTGGCCTTGGACATGGTGTTTTTTATTCCTCCCAAGTTAGCTTCGCTACTAGTGACCAGGGATATATTTTTCTATGCGTCTGAGAAGTATTTTTACAAGTAATTGAAGGCCAACTTAATAAAGTAATACAGCAAAAAATGTAAGGAGGTTACAGAGGGAAGAAAGACTTTATTTTAGTAGATAAAGAAGCCATTAAACACTGGAATTGTCTTTGGCTCTTGGCCACAGAAGGCATCATGAAAACAGCAAATCTTAAGAAGGAAATTAAGGCAGAGAGTTTTGCTGAGAGGACAAAACCATAAAAACAATATTCAGATGCTTATCTGCAGAGCATAGCTGCTGGACTGGGATTTGGTAAAATCCCATGTCAAGCTTTTTTTTTCTGATCGTGGAATCGGATCAGGCAGCCATCCTGTTAGAAATCTATTCACACTGTTGGAGAATTTCTGAGGAAGGACGCTGAGCATACAGCACTGACATTTCTAAGAATTGATCTGAAAACGAATCGGCAAGAGACTAAAACAAAATCTTTAATAACCTAACCAAAGGCAGCAAATTGTCCCTGAGGCACATCTTATTCTCAAACCCTCTGTGCCCTTCTTAATGAAAGACACACACTTGAAAGGGCTCCATAATGAAGACTAACGATTTAGGAAAATGAGTTGATGCTGCACTTTTTGTTAGTGCAGTGCCCGAACCACGCCACCTGGCCCCAAAGCTGGTCCTTCACTGCCACAGGCACCTCCCAGACTCACTTCTTACATCCCATCACATTTTTAACCTAACCCGAGCTGTACTCATTCTCGGATCGTGTGATTACTTTGTGGCATGAAACTACATTCATTAAAACACTCAGGTGTTTTCATTTCTTCTTACCTTTCTATCTTCTGGTTATGAATAATATTGTCAGAAAAGAGTACAAAACTTTCATGTTATTGTTTACTTGTTAGTGTCAGCAGCAGGTTCTTTTCTGTGTTAATACTGATGAGACTGCTACTCTCCAACCCAGGGAGCCTAGAACCTTAGGTTAGTATTGAAGTATTGACCATGCTCCTGGAACATTGCATGTAAATCACATGTAAGAATGATCAGGCCAAGGAAATCAGATATAAATAACCATTGACAGATTTTTATCTCTTTAATGAATGCTTTGTTATAGGGTTAAATTTAGAGGCTGCTTTTCATGAATGAATGACATCTAGTTACTGTCCAAATGAACATCCAACGTAGCCATATACAGTGGTCCAGTTTCTCTTTGTTTTTAAGATGAACATGGAAAATAATATTTTGGTCTCATTTACTGCTAGATAAGAGATACTCAGAACACATATATCTGTTTTGTTAACCTCAAAAGTATGGTATAAACTATTTTTCTTTATGTGTGGAGAGAGAGCCCAGTCTTAAGCACAGTAGCCTGCCCCTCACTCGGTGCAGCTGTGCTGGGTTTGCCGTGCACGGCATCTCGACAGTCCCGGTCAGGTGGATGTGAACGTGGACGTGGTAGGATACAGACAAATCTTTGCTGGGTGGTGGCTCATGAGCCTCAGCACTGCCTCACAGGGTCAGACCGGGGTGAGTTTTTGGGAAACATGGGAATGTGGTACACTGGAGATTAAGTGTCCCCAGAGATTACTGACTTGGGAACTCATCAAGCATCCACCTCTATGTCTATTCCTACTGCTGGTCAGAGCTTCATGCAAAGCTGTTCCTTTACTCAGAGGAAATATTTGGGAGTTGGAGAGATTTACATATTTAGATGGGTCTGAAATCCAGGAAGACATGGCAGAAACCAATATCCACTGAATGGTTCTCCAAGATGTTTAGCTAAAGTATTTTGAAGAGGCATGTGGTTTGGTTTCAGAAAATGGTAAAAAGCAAAGCTATGTTACTGGGTTTCATAGCCTGTGTCCCTGTAAGCCATTGTAACTCAGAAACAGCACAGCCCCTGGGACGTTCGTGAACCCACTGCACTCTCCCTTACTTCTCTCAACCACGACCACGCACCCCTCGTTTTCTGGCCCCCTTCCACCTTTCCTTTGCCTTTTCTTCTCATCTGACTTATTTTGACTAGAATCGATCAAATCAAGAATCTGAGATCCTTCTGTAATTTTCAGTCTATATAATAGTTCTAAATAGTGACTCAGAAGCTTTTTAAAAAGTACCAATTAGAGTTAGAGGGGGGAAAAATTCTCTGCTATGTTCTTCTCAGTTATTCATACAAAAAGATGCCCAGCGACAAGAGAATCAGGAACTATTTAAAATGGAGTGAATACTCAACAAATCATTGGTGGAAAAATTTTGTAGAATGAGAAAAGTATCAGAAAATAATTTGAAGTTTGGCAGGAAACCCAGAGCAGCTGGAAAGTGTTGTGGTCTCATAGGGGACTAGAAAGTCGAGTCCCCATAGACTGATTCCTCCAGATGAGTCTTTGTAGAGTTACAGGGACCATATTCAAGCCAGGTTCAAGTGACACCTAGGGAAGTTCAAGTGGGTACAGGCAGCACAGAGCCATTGGAGCCACCCAGTCGCCAAAAATCAGGAAGTTATAGCCTCTCCCACTTACACCCTTCTTGTAGCTGAGTGTTCAGATAGCATGATTCCTCCATCTGATGGCCAGTAACTCCAAGTCGGCATTCTTTCAGAATGCAGAGCAAACTTGAACTAAAGTTCTGTCTTCATTTCTCATCTAAACGAGTGAGTCCATCAGTCCCCTGGGGCTGTTGCCCACTTTGGGGAATGAAGTCAAGTCTTCAACAGCCAGGCTGCGCTCCAGGTAGTCATTGCACTGGGCATGCTGCACGCGTGCATTTGTGAACAGTGTGTTGACAACAGTTCTTCTCTGATTTCCCGTCCAGCAAACCCGGTATGAGACGTACATCGGCATTCTGAAAGAAGGCGGCAAGAAGCTCCTGGGCAGCAATGGCAGTGAAGCCCCAGGACTGAAGAAGTCGCATTCGAGTCCTTCTCTGAACCCAGATTCATCTCCGGTCACTGCCAAAGTCAAGCGCAACGTGTCAGAGCGGAAAGATCACCGACCCGAAACGCCCAGCATTAAGCAAAAAGTTACTTAGAATCCATCTGCGACCAGGAAAGGGCTGGTCATGGAGCAAAACAGAGTTTTTCAAGATCCTTCTGGTAAATCCGTGAATATATTTAAAAAAAAACAAAAACAATAGTCTGTGACTAAATGGTGCATTAGTAACCTTTTCTATTGTATATTTTTGTTCGTTTCTGTACAGATTGTCTCTTTGCTCTTGATTTCTTTGCTTTGACGATTTTTGCCACTTGATAACTAATGCACCTTTTTGTGAGGGGGAGGGGATCATGATTTCAGATTGAATTGTGTATCACTTCTCCTTTGGTTTTCTCTTGTTTGCACTCTCTCAGTTGTTTCATGTATTCTCAAACCAACTGTTACACTTTTTTTTTAAGGTTAAAAAAAATGAATCCGTTGTGAACCACTTTACTGGACAAACGTAGTTTAATCAGTTCCAGCCAGACTTAACATAAACCTTCATATGTGAATTCTTGCCAGTCACAGAGGTGGCATTGAGCACTCACAGAAGTTCGCTTCAAAATTCCAGTTCGGGAATCTGGTGTTCCACGCTGACGCAGCTGTGCGGGCACCTCAGCACTTGTCTTTGGGGTCTGACCCTGCGGGAAGCAGGGAGAGGGGTGCGGAGATCGCGGGACTGGAGAACTTACGAAGCGTGCTGGAGCGTTGAGTCCATTTTAGCCAAGCAAGGAAAGAGGAGGTGGGGCCTTTTTGCCATTGAAGGTTAAGGAAAGATGACACAAGGTTCATTTTGTTCTCTAAAGAAGCATGATAATGATCAACTCTTGGGAGCGGCAGCAGGAGGCACGTGTTCACGCTGCAGGAAACTGTTACCTCGCTCCCAGGGGTCTAGACCAGGAATCCAGAACGATCTCTATTGTCATCACCCTTGTCATCCAGGAGTTTAAACGTGTAGGCAGCTGTTGTCTCCTGGTTGTAAGAACATCAGGGTCTTAAGAAAAACAAATAAGAGAAGAACAGGGAGCTGCAGGTTTCCAGCAACGGAATCCTGAGTCTTTAAAGTCCATCTGAGAGTAATCAATAGTCTGAATGGCCTGTGGTTGGAAAAGTGAGGACTCTGCTGGTTGCATATACCGAGTTACTTAGTTTATTCTTATCTTAAGTCTCTTTGATAGTCACTTCTCTTTGCTCCTACTGAACTTTCTCCTAAGAATAAAGACTATTTTAAATCATTTCTTTCTATCTGCTCAAAATCATTCTGTTGACCTTGAAGTCATAAGCTTGTTTCCGTGACGGTCCCTGCGGAATTCAGGGTGATAAAAAGAACATTCTCTTGTATAGGAAGAGATAGGAGTGAAAATTGAGCCCACCATGAGTTAGAACTTTCTGATGTTGAAACTTTGTGATCCTTACAGCTGTAATCTCCACAACTTCAGAACTGGAGGAGTCACTTTGAATGCTCTTTTCCCCTCCCACAGAAAATTGCTCTAGTTCTACTCAGTGTATTAGTTAAAGGTACTATGACCAAAGAATTGGGCACTCTGCATGCATAGCATGGTTCCAGGGAGTTAGAGAAAGCCTGCTCTTAAACCGTGGCCATTTCCAGTGGCATTAAATCACATGATTATTTATTCACATTCACTTCCTGCCTATATAAATGTTCATAGTTGATGGTGCCCAGAAAAGAGAAACCCCTCGCTAAGGGTATAGCCGCTTGTTTTGTGATAAGTACTTTGCCACGCCTTTGAAAAACTCACTCTAACCTTCTGTCTTGTGTAGATAAAGGCAATGACAATTTATGTTTCAGAACCAAGAAACGAATAGGATAGTTACCAATGTGGCTCATAAGACCTGATTCATTTCTGTAGCT
The DNA here is from genome assembly GCF_964212035.1 of Myotis nattereri. Classification (NCBI taxonomy): domain Eukaryota; kingdom Metazoa; phylum Chordata; class Mammalia; order Chiroptera; family Vespertilionidae; genus Myotis; species Myotis nattereri. The sequence goes on from NC_138076.1 coordinate 28,069,109, forward strand.
TCTGACTGTGTTCAAGATTCCCACAAGGGAATCATCTTTCTTCCTAGAATCTGAATGATCGGCCTGCTTGTTTTCTGCCTAGTTCTTTATCCTGAGCCGAGGGGAGAGAGATCCCTAGGCCAGGTTGTCTCTGAGCTTCGATAACTAAAGGGAAAAAAAAGTCCCTGACGGGCTTAAATGTGTCTGCCCACAGTGTGCGTGTGTCTGTGTACATAGTGTCCCTGTGTGTTCCACTTGTAGTATTTAATGAACAGAACGGTACCTTGCCTCCAAGCCTGGCGTTCAGAGCGGTTCTGAATCCTCGGTTAGCACAGCAGGACATGGCTCCCGCTGTGTGAGTCACTGGTGTGTCTCCAGGGGCTTCTGCACATGCTAATAGTAATGGGATGAGAAGGGCACTTTTGAGGCTGCGGTATGTGGTGTTTGCATAGTGTATCTTTAAAAACAACCGCAAGGCTATTTGCTGAGCCAGGGGGCAGCCTGCCCTGCCATGATGATGTCCATCTTTAGGGGACGGGCCATGAACACCTCCTGAGGCCTGTCAGGTGTCTGTCTGTTGTCAGTGCACCTAGCAGGTCAAGAGTGTATCCTGTAGGAGGAAGCGGCCCCTGGTTTGACGAGATCGTGAGAATCGTGCCCATAGCCAACCATGTTTTCTTCTGTGATCATTTCCTTCCTATGGGATCTAGTCAGAAGAATTCAAAGACATTCCTTTCACCGCTAACCCAAGCCTACGGCCTAATTCACGGTACAGGGGAGCTCTCCTCCTCCTCTCCTTCCGAAGGTACGCCCCCTTCCCCCCTCTCCCCTCCCATATGTCAGCATGGAGCCCTGCGTCGCTCTCCACATGGTAAGCCATTATTCCTCTTTACATACACTTGCTTCATATTAATTTTCAGTCCAGAAAATCTTGATAGTCATCAAAAGACTCTGTGGTCATGCTGTTGCCCACTGGAGCCAAGAAGTGGCCCGTGTGTCAAATCTCTGCGTGTTTCGGGGCTGGTTCCCGCCTCACGTGCTGACTGTTACAGGGAGGTGCCAGGGATTTCTCGTTAGCGACCAAGACTTAGTTACTCGCAGGCAGAGTCCTTGTTCTGTTGCCAGGCCACAGATACTGTGTGAAGTGCACTTTTTAAAAGCATCCTCTCATTAACTCTTAGCGATGCCTAGTTAAGCCAAGCAATACTTGTGTGCAGTTTAAATCATCTCATTAAAACCAACATGTGGGAGATTCCCCTGGTGGAACTGGAGTTCCTGGGTAGAGAGTGGCTGCCTGCGGCCCTCCTTGCTTCTCCGACTGTTATCCTAGCTCCGGGCGGGCACTGTTTCCTGGTTGGAAGCCATGTGCGGGAGTTCCTGTGGCTGGCTTGCCGGGGCCTCGCTGGGCTTGGTCTTTTGAGTTTGTGTTTCACCTGTGGCCACACCACAGAACTGAGGCTGGAGAGGAATTGAGACAAGTAGCAGGGGAGGAGGCCAAAGCACAAAGTTACAGGGTTTCTGCTGGCCCCTGCCCGCTGCTCCTCTGTCCTGTGAGGAGCCGGGAAGGTGTTCTTAGGTGAGGCAGGGCCTTCTGTGGCAGGAGCGCACCTCTTCTCTGCCTTTATCGCAAGTCAGAGACAACTGCGAGAAAACGGACCTTAAAGAAGTTTCCTCGTTGTCGTAGGATGGAGACTTTCTTGGATTTGGTTAGTTGTCCTGAAATTTGAATTCCTTTGGCATTTTTCCTTGCAGTCATCAATTAAGTTTTTTAAGCCTGAATTCATAGGGGGTTGACTGGCCTTGTTCATGCAAATCTCTGTCGTTTGGCTCTGGTGACCCTGTGCAGTGTTCCGTGGGTGGTAGTCACCTTCCTTCATCTCAGCGGTGAACGGTCCCTTCGCTCTTTCAGTGGCAGAATTGTTTCCAGGTATAAATCAAAACCACAGTGGCATCCTAGGGCTTGTGAAGGTAGAGTCTGGCATGAGGAAGAGTGTGATTTGGGGTTTTAGTAGCACCTGCTTTCCTCAGAGCATCGAAGTCACTGCGACAGAGAAAGACCAGCCCCCTCTGCAGGCAGAGGAGCCCTTGGGCCGACCTTGCCCCAGGACTCCTGGCTGTCTCTCCTCCCAACAGGCCACCATCTGCCTCCCCACCAGCCTCTGGCATCTCGCCATCAAGTCATCCCGAGGACCTTAGAGATCAATAGTTCACCACGAAATGCCCCCAGCAGGTGAGAGAGAGGTGCTCGGTCACTGCCTCTCCTCTCAGCTTCCCTGACCATGCCCCCCTCCTACCCGAGGGCTGGAGTCCAAAGTCATTGCCATTCTCATGATGTACCTAACCCAAGCGGGCAGCTCGCTGCTAGGACAGTGCATGCGGGAGAATGTCCTCATAGGGAGAATGTCGGTAATACTTGAATCTGCATGGCAGTTTGTTGACTTGAATGCAACAGCAAGAAAATATTGCAAGTTACTTAATTGTATATACCGTAGGTTTCCATCCATCTCTGGCTCGCCCTGTGTGATATATGTGTGTGTGTGTGTGTGTACTATTGCAGGCTTTTGGAAAATGTCCATGTAGATAGTATGTCAGGCATCAAAGAAAATGCTTTCCTGTCACTTGCCAATGTCATGTTTGTGGGTATTTATGGCTGTATGTATGTATATGTTATTCATGTGTAGTTGTATATCAGTATATGGTGTACGTACATCCAATTTATTTTTGTCCTTAATAACCAGTGTGATATGAACAGCAAGTAAAAACCTCATAGGATTGAGTATATAATGCAGTTATTGAGAACATATGTAGTGGTACTGTTTTACTCAACTTAAAGTCAAATGATATTTTGATTAAATTTTTGAAAAAATAAGATTTTATGCTAGAAAATTTAATCTTTGAGCTTTGAATCACCAGGGCAAAAAAAAAAAAAAATGACTCAGAACCAACTTTGTGAAACTATTTCAGTGTCCTGTGTACAATACCAAGGAGGCCGCTCATCATAATTTGAGATTACAGAAAGGGGCGAAAAAAAACAAAACAAAAACAAATAAGCCGTCTTAGCAACTTCAGTATTAAGAGCACTTAAACATAATGTCAAACTGACAGTTTGGGGCTTTTTACAAAATGTGATGCTTTAAAGCACGCGTTCTTTATTGTTGTAATTAGTCCAGGAAAATAGCGCTTTCAGGAGAACTAAGTAAGTAAGGACCCACCAGCTCATGTAGGTGCTTGTGTCTGTTCTGTAGTGGGTCAGAACAAACCTCTCCTCACGCCACATCTTACTTCTTCCTTTAAAGTGATAGTACACACGCTGACGTGTATCAGGGCTTCCCAGATAGGGTACTGTATTCTAGGCTCGCAGCTGCACAACTCGCAGCTAGTGTCACAGGTAGAAGAATTTTAGGACAGGCCACGGGCCAGGTTAACACTTTAATATTTTTCTACTTGGGTCTCCGCCTCTCCCCAAAGAAGAGCCACTGGCCTTAGTCGTTTGAGCTGCTGCTTACCTGGCAGTGTGTACATAGGAAACTAGAGATTAAGTTTTCTGAGCCAGCATGTTTGGTGTATTCTCAGCTGCGTCTGAGTGTGTTTGAGTGAGTGGTTGAGGCCTCGTGCTCTTGTGTCTGATCCTGAGTCAGCGTTGGGGTGTAGAGTGGAGACCAACCTTCGGCTCCAGGCTGCAGTCATGTGTTGGTAGTTAAAACTTGAGCTTTTTAAATTCACTCTACAGTCTCGAATTATTTTTGCAAATCTACCATATTCCTGATTTGTTCTTGATGTGCGGTGGCCTGGCTCTGACTGATCAGCAGGGTCTTTGTTCTGCACGAGTGTGTTTCCTTCTAAGAATTATAGTGCTTTGCAGAAATCATACACTAAAGGAGTAGCAACAATAAAAAAGCTTCATTTTGGGCCTTAATTAGTTGACATGTTTGGACTTTCAGCATAAAGCCATGTAGGTTAGGAAGCCAAGTAAGCTTTGGCATGGATAATAATATCCGCTCTGCAGAGAGTATATGCACACGGATGTTTAATGCCAGTAACATACTTTCTTTAAGCTATAGGAACAGGAGTAATTAGACCAAATTAAAGTCGGGGGTGGGGAGTGTGAGCTGGCCACCTGCCCTTTGGGGGTGGACGTGCATGTGGCTAGTCCTCTGCTCTGAGAGATTGGGAACCAGTTTACTGTCCTGTCTGGCGTGTAGGGAGCAAGGTTCCCACGTCTGGGCTTCTCACCTGTGCACGTACGCTTGCACACACGTACACACAGTGAATGTTTTAAGTTCTACAAACTTAGAAACCCCGGACCAGAGGGTTCTAAAGAGGTGATGGGCAAGGGGGTGGGAATGGCATCCCAGGAGTGTTTCCCGGGGCGGGGAAGAGGCTGTGGCCAAGTGTCCGGCTCTGAGATGCACTGCATGTAACCAATAAGAGAGGGGATACGTGTCGCATCCTTTCTGGCGGCACCCCACTGAGGCTCGCTTGTCATTCCCAAGAAGCTGCTCTCCACATCCCGCAGCAACCTGGGGAGGTTCCAGCAGGCCGGTGCACGGGTTTCCCGGGCGGCATTGCGGCTGGCTCTGGAGATGATTCAAGAAAGAAAGCCACAAAGCACTTACCGTAGGAGCGCTGTGCTGGTCCACCTCCCCTCTGCGCTGCCCTGCTGGGGGGAGCGCCGGCTGAGGCTTGCGGAACCGCTAAGCACTTTTCATCAACAATGGGAAGGGACTAGCTAGTGTTTCCCTTTGCGGGGCAGAGAGCTCAGCTCTCACGAATAGTGTTATAAAATAAGCACCTTAACTTCAATTCCTGAGAATGTTGATCAGTGGAGAAAATTTTGGAGTTTCACTTACTATTTGCCTGTGAGCCTGCCCTGATCAGTCTATAGACACCAAGTCCCAGCCACAAAATTCAGCGAAGAGCAGCCTGGCAGGTCTGAGGCTCCTTGCTCTGGCCCCTGACCCGGAGCCCACAGAGGGGGTAGCGTATTCTCTCTGCAGGGAGGATCGCGTCTGGCCTTCCACTCCACGTGGGCTCCCACTGGGCAGCAAGCGCACCCTGGGTTTCACATGCCGCTTCCCGGCTGTGGGAATCCGGCATCCTAGTGGGCTGACCCTGCTGAGGCAAGATAACAGCTCTGAGAGGGACTGGGGCCCTGGGGGGTGAGGGGGCGGTGAGAGTGGAGGGGGGGCATGTGACAGTGGCATAATAATACTCTGTGTGGAGCCATGACACGAGCTGGCACACTGAGCTCTAGCCAAGGATGGGTGAGGTCTTGGCTTTTGCACCCAGATTTCTGGAAATGCAAAATGTTTCCTTTCTGGGGGAAGGGTCAAGGCACGCGAAGCTGACTGCTTAGCCGTCCGCTCAGTCCAGAAGAGAGCTGTGGGGCGAAGGCCTAGACGCCTCCCTGCATTCTCTTCTACCTCACGTTTTAGGAGCCGTTTCTAGAACAGAAGTTACGCAAGTGGAGAACCGATGCCGTCGGCCTTGATTACCGCAGGCTGGGCAGGGGGAGGCCGCTAGTGTCTTTAGTAATAGGTGTGCCTATAGAGAGCGAGCTTTTAACTTGCCAGCCATTAACTGGATCCCATTCAAGGTGGCTCAGGCTAACGGGCTGTAAGGGCAGTGTGGAACATGCCTTCACCTTCAAAGTTTTCTCCACCCACCACTTCAGCCCCACCGCAGTGCTGGTGCCATAGCCCCTGCAGATTGTGAAAGCGATCAGTGACAAGTAGCAGCCACTCCTTGTCAGTGGCCAGACCGTCAGCATTAGCAGACGGGTGAGCTCACGGTACCGAGTCATGTCCTGGAAGCCTGTTCCTCGTCGCCCCCCGCCAGATGGAAGAAACGCATCTCTCAGAAAATTAGGGCATTTGGGGTGGTCCCCGTTGGAACGGAACAGTAATTTATGTGGATATTGTTAAAGTGTTTAAAGAATATTTTAAAAATTAAGTTTACATTTTACAATTGCTTTATTTTTATTAAAATAGTTGTATATAAATATTACATTTCACTGTTGTTGAAGTAAACCTAAACCGTGTAGACGAGTGAATCCCCTGCCGTGTATAGAAGCCGTGAGATATATATATAGTACATTTCTCTATTGTGTAAATGTTCATGAATAGAGCTGTTCCTGTGTTTTTATAAGTTGGGGCTAATTTGTTGTTTTACAGCAACAAAATTTATTGCATTTAAATGGTTTTTATGTAATAGAAATCATGCGAAATAGTGAAGGATTTAAAGTATGTATATGATATATGTAAATGTACAAACTTTAGCAAGAAATAAATACAACAGATTTGAATCATTTTTTAGAATGTTTTCATTTGCTTATTTAATCACCTAAAATAATACCTTAAAAATTCAAAACAAGCACCAAACATACTCTCTCTTGCATAAAAAAAACAGCAGTCCCACAGTGAGAGATTTGGCCAGAGTGAGTGAGGAAGATGGTGTGAAAGCCAGATTGTTAACAGACTCACCTCTGTTTCTTTTAAAACATATTTTTATTGATTTCAGGTAGAGGAAGGGAGAGGGAGAAAGAGTTAAAAACATCGATGAGAGAATCATCGATTGGCTGCCTCCTGCATGCCCCACCCTGGGGATCGTGCCCACAACCCGGGCATGTGCCCTGACCTGGAATCGAACCATGACCTCCTGGTTCGTAAGTCGACACTCAACCACTGGCCCACTCTGGCCAGGCCTGACTCACTTCTATTGACTTCCATGAAAATTCGTGTTTGTGTGAGGATGTTGGTGAGACTGAAAAAGCCTGCTGTCTCCACTGGCGGAGCGGGGGGCGGGGGGGGGGGGGGGGGGGGGAAGGGGGGATGGTCTTGAGCAGGGGAGGAACAAAACTTTGTGAAGTAATTCAAGAATTCATCTGCATTCTCTTGTCTCCCAATTCTTCTCACCAAGGCACAGGGACCAGAGGGTCATTATTGCCCGCAAATGCTAATCACTGAGGTACGGTGCCTGTGTGTACATATTCTCATAACCACACTTAACAGGAAAAGTAACATCTGTGGACTTGGAAAATGGAACAAAAAATTCTATCCTGGTCACTTAACTTCTGAATATTGAGCATGTCCATGTTTGGGGGTTTGGACTTTGCGAAGCAAGGTCGCTGGTTACATCCTCCTAAACGTGAATGAAACCGTTGCCTGGAAGGGATCAAAACTGCGATGATGTGTAAATTTCAAAGAAAGAAATGTCTTGGGGCAGGGGTGGGTCCTTTGGCTCCCCCTTGGCTCCCACAGAAGTTCCCTGTTTGGAATGTGAATCTCAAACACGAATCCTCTCATACAAATACTGAATCATTTTACACCTGACACTAACTAATGTTATATGTCAATTATATTGCAATTTTTTAAAAGATCGAAAAACAAAAACATGAATCTTCATTGTCTGGTTGTCTGTCCTCTGGAGCCAGGAGCTTTGTGTATCTCATCGTATTCTGTTTGTTGCACAATTAATAATAATATTAGAACCAAAGGATCTATATAGGTCATATTTAATTTAATTTTTTTTTTTTAGAGAGAAACATCGATTTGTTGTTCTGCTTATTTATGCATTCATTAGTTGATTCTTGTATGTGCCCGGACTGGGAATGGAACCCGCAATGTTGGTGTATTGGACACAGCTCTAACCAACTGAACTACCCCGCCAGGGCATATAAATTTTTTTTAAAAGATGAACACTGATGAGAGGAAACCCAGAGCAAATTAAGATATTATAATGAAAAAAACTAGCAACACTTAACTAATGTGTCCTCTGTAGACTAATCTGTCCCACAGTACTCTGAGACTTGCCACTGAGACTGATCCAGGGGTCCTCAAACTGCAGCCCACTGAAAACATTTGTTTTTTTAACTTCAAAATAAGATATGTGCAATGTGCATAGGAATTTGTTCATAGGTTTGTTTTTTTTTTTAACTATAGTCCAACCCTCCAACGGTCTGAGGGACAGTGAACTGGCCCCCTGTTTAAAAAGTTTGAGGACCCCTGGTAGTCACTCTGTTTTTATTGGAAAAAACCATAGGCAGTAGGAAATACTGAAGACAGGCATATCAGAGGAGGGAGTGAGTTAAGGATGCTGTAGACCGGTGAGCTCAGTGTTAATTCGGCACCATTTTAGATTGAATAATAAAGGGACGCAGCAATTATTGCAACCCAGCCTGGGTCCCCAAGAACAAATCATTCCAGATTGCATTCATTCCCAATTTTGTAAGAGTAGGTAATTAGAAAAATGCAGTTTGCAGAATGCGTGAGCCATGGCCAGGAATTTAACCTGACCTGGAATGAAGTGAGCCTGGGTCCGTGGAGGGTACGACCTGGACATCCCCGCAGTCGTGGGTGTGCAGCCCCTGGAAGGATGCTCATGACAGGATGCACCAGGACCTGGAGGAGCACTTCCTGTCCCAATGCCTTTTGGCCCCATCTGTTCCACATTCTCATTAATAACTTGACTGAAGCTGCAAAAGATGGGCTTTTTAAAAATGTGTGTTACAAAGCTGAGAGAGAATGGTGCTACTACATGACAGAATCGGGATTCAAAAAAAACCCTCTCATCAGCAGAGAAAGGGCAACGTAACCATCTGAAATGAAAACATGGACAACTGTTACACTTCGGCTCTCAGGAAACAATGACCACGGTCGGTGGAGGACCGGGTGTTGCAGCACAGCAAGCAGGCGGGAAGGAGCGCCGCCAGCTCTAATCCACGGGGCGCGCGGTTGCAAGGGAGCAGAGGGGCGCCGCCCACGCGCGGCTCCATCGCGGGCGCGCTCTGTCCCGCCAGCGCCGGCCCAGACAAGGAAGGGCAGTGGCGCTACCCCACACTAGTGAGACTGCACCTGCGCACATGGCCTTGAGATTTGGGGCGCAAACCCTGAGAGTATGCAAGAGCAGCAGCCAGGGTGGCAAAAACAGGTGAGCGATGCAATGGGGGGCCCACGGGACGGTCTCCCCACGACAGAAGGAGAGAAGCCCGGCTTTCAGTGCGCGTGCGTAGGTGAGGGAGGGCGCTGAGAAGGGCTGTAGCCATCCCAGGGGGAGACCCCCACAAAAGGAACACGACAGCCCGGCAGGAGGGAGAGCCTTCACTCAAGCCGGCGCACAGGCAGGGCCCCTGCCCACGGAGCAGCTCCCACGTGGGCTGGCGCGGTGGAGCGGGGGAGGGGTGCAGCATTGAGGAACAGAGAATCCTCAAGCGGGCAGTGGGTCTGCAATAACGTTGATGAACTTCTTTGAAATACCCATGGAGCCCTTAAGTGCCTGGCAATTTGCTAGCCACGTAGCACGATCCTCTCGTTCAGTCTTGGGATGCGGCACTACCATCCTCCCGGCTGCAGCAGGAACGGCCTGCGGGGGCTCGGGGCCCCTGTGCACGGGCGGAAACCATCTGCCCCAGGCGTCCTCTCCACGCGTGCTCCGGCCTCAGCCTTAGTTTCCCCTTCGCGCTGTGCCTCCAGTGGGCTCTTTCTCTACGCTCTTAGAACACTGTCATGGACTGAATGTTCATCCACCCCCCCCCCCCAAATTCACAGGTGGAAATGTAACCCCCAGTGTGACCCGAGGGGCGGGTTAAGGCAGGAGGGGGAGCCCCAGGAGGGTGCTCCGAGGAGCAGAGGCCAGAGCCTTCCTCCATGGAGGACACGGCGAGAGGCCGGCCGGGAGGAAGGGTCGCCGCAGCCCAGCCTCCTTGTGGGACTCCAGCCCCCAGGCCTGAGAGCGAAGCGCCTGGCGTGTGTCCGCGCCCAGCCCGTGGTCCGTGGTGACAGCAGCAGCCTGAGCGAGGACCCGCTCCAGCACCCAGTTCCCCTCACGCCACGCGGGCCGGGGGGCGAGGGGGGTGTCTCTGTCCTGAGACTGTGTTGAGCAGCCGGTGTGTCTGGGTGTCAGTGCCCCTTCCCCTCCCTAGCTGACCCCTAACAACACGCGTGGGGGTTCTGTCAATCGTCAGCCCTTCCCACCCGGGGATTCACAGCCAGATTCCACTCGCTGCGGGTTGAAAACAGGATTTGCTGTCCGTGTGTGGGAAGCCGCCGCTGGGAACGTGAAGCGACTGTTCTCCACCTGGTTGGCTGAATCTGCGGGTGAAAACCCAGGGACGCGGGGCCGACTGGAAGTTAGGGGTGAGTCAAACGTTGTACCTGGATTTTCGCGGCACAGGGTCCACGCCCCGACCCCCGCTGGTTCGAGGGCCAAGGAGATTCCTGCCCCGGCTCAGGGGTGAGTAATGCTTTGCCGCTCCCTTTCCCCAGCTGGAACAGGCTGCTGTCAGGGCAGTGGAGTGGGGGACAGTGTTTGTGGCTTTTCCTCACAGCAGTTTGTGGCTTTTGCCTCATGGGGACAGGGCCTGGGGTTTATGCCTTTCCTGTAGCCACTGCTCTTTTCCCCCCAGGGCCTTGCTGGGACTTGCCTAGTGTTTTGTGAGGACCCGGGGAGGTCCAGGGAGAACCCTGCAGTTGGGTGCAGACAGCTGGGACATTTGCAGCCACAGGTGTCTGGCCTCTCCCTACACTCAGCCTTTACCAATTAACTCATTACCCTGGGCGAGCAAGGGCGCAGCTCCCGTCTCTCCTGGAAGTCTCTACGCAGATTGCAGGTCAGGCGGCCGTCCTGCCTGCCTCAGGACTCTGGTGGGTTCAAGAAAAGTTGTGAATTTTCTGCTTATCAGACTTTTCTTGTTGTAATCTTGGGAGCTGTGCCCTTTTCAACTTCCTGCATCCCGAGCAGAAGCCAGAAACTGATGTGTTTGTGACCAAACAAGCGATTGATTTGTGAATGACAATTTCCTACCTCAAATCTCCTTCTCCTGTTCTATTACTGCACTGTCTTATTTTTATCGATAATTGTCCTGGGTTTTCCAAGGGTGTTACCATTTAATCCACAAACACACTTCCCCAGTTTTTAATGCGTCTGAATTGTTTTCTCTGGCCTTATTACCGAGGGTAATACCTATGGTTGCCAGATTGGGCAAATACAAAGAAAGGATGCCCCATTACATTTGAATTTTAGGTAACGTAATTTCTTAGTATCTGTCCCATGCGATATCTGGGGGATTCAAACTTAACCGGTGCCTTGTATTTTTCTCTGACAGCTCTACTCCTGTTGGCAGTAGTATTAGGCACCAGGTGTTAGACCAGCCGTGGGCAAACTACGGCCCGCGGGCCGGATCCGGCCCATTTGAAATGAATAAAACTATTGAAAAAAAAGACCATACCCTTTTATGTAATGATGTATACTTTGAATTTATATTAGTTCACACAAACACTCCATCCATGCTTTTGTTCCGGCCCTCTGGTCCAGTTTAAGAACCCATTGTGGCCCTCGAGTCAAAAAGTTTGCCCACCCCTGTGTTAGACCAATGGAGTTAGACGGGACCTTCAGCAACCTTGGTACTTGAGTTCTGGCTAAAAAAAGAATTCGGAGTCAATACTCAAACTGTAAGAGAGAATTTACAGTGGGGCCTTGACTTACGAGTGTCCCAACTAACGAGTTTTTCGAGATATGAGCCGTCTCTCGGCCGATTTTTTGCTTTGAGTTTCGAGCTAAAATTCGGGTTACGAGCCAGCTTCAGATGCCCCACCTCTAGTTGGTGCAGCGAACGTCACAGTGAACGCCACAACATCAGCCCAGCATCACGTGTCTCACTCGTTCACTTTTTGATTTGACATACGAGTAATTTGAGTTATGAGCTCCATCACGGAACGAATTAAACTCGTAAGGCAAGGCCCCACTGTATTTAGGAAGTCACAGAGGGGAAAGGGAAAGGTGCAGGCTTGCTCCTGGAAGGGAGAGCCACAGTGGTTCTCCGTCTTGAGGGTACGTATCTGGAGGTGTCAGGGGAGGATCCCAATAGAACAGTGATGGCGAACCTTTTGAGCTCGGCGTGTCAGCATTTTGAAAAACCCTAACTTAACTCTTGGTGCCGTGTCACATATAGGAATTTTTTGATATTTGCAACCACAGTAAAACAAAGACATATTTTTGATATTTATTTTATATATTTAAATGCCATTTAACAAAGAAAAATCAACCAAAAAAATGAGTTCGCGTGTCACCTCTGACACACGTGTCATAAGTTCGCCATCACTGCAATAGAACTTTCACCAGCTTTCCAAGTGTGTCCTTTCAGGGTCACAGACTCCACTGACTGGTCTGTGCACCTGGTCCTGGTATCAGCCATAGCACCGCTTGTCTGGTTTTGCTGCTTTTCTGGGCCTGGAGCTAAAATGCCACTGAGGCCTAGATGTTATCCCTAGAGATTAATGCTTAAGGGAGCGGTCAGGCCGGGGCCCCAGGGGAGTCCCAGGAGGCTATTCTTTGGCCCCTTGTTCCTCCTCTAAGGGGATCTACCACATGACTAGTGACATGCCAGGGGAGGAAAAGCCAGGAGGGGGATCGCACTGCATGACCATGGAGATGCTGGGAGAGGAAAGGTTACCTTGGGGACCAGGTCCTTGTTTTCCCAGTTTTGTCCAAAGCTAGTAGCTTTCCGCCCTGGTGACCTCTGTACCCGGCCCATTGTCCTGCTCTGCTCATGTCTGTCTGACTGCCTACCATCGTACCTTCAATACAACATTGCTCAGTATTGAAAACTGTGAGCATTCTTGACTTTCCCCCCACCTTCGCTGGAATGCCTCCAATATTTTCACACTCACTTAGGTGCTGATTTTAACACTGATGTATGCTTTTTCTCTCATGTTAAAGAAGTTTCTGCAATTCCTTTTTATTAAGTGATTTTTATCAGCAAGAGATGTTAAATTTTGTTGAAGCCTTTTATACATCCATGAAAATAATCATATGATTGTTCTTAGTTTTATTTACATGGTGTATTATGTAAACAGATTTTCTAATTATTAATCATTTTATATTTCCAGGCCAAACCTAGCCAAGTAACCCACTTAGTCACGATTCATTATTTTAAAATATGCTGCTAGATCCTATTTGCTAACGTTTTGGGGATTTTTGCATAAATATTCATAAGTAAAATTGGTCTGAATCTCTATTTTGTGTTTATTTATTAGTGTTACCTTTGTTTCATAAGAAGTGCTCTTTTTCTACATTCTTGAATATTAGAATTATCTGGACTTTGAAAAATTTCTTATGAAGCTATCTGGTTCAGTACTTCTTTGTGAAATTGATCTTCAATAAATGCCTCTGTTTCTTTAATAGAAACTGTTCTAATATAGTGTTGCAAGTCCACAGGGGTTAATTTTTTTAAATTGCATTTTCCTAGGAAATTATATTTTCCAATTGCATTTAAAATTTTATTTGCACAAACTTATGCAAAAATAAGCTCTTATGGTTGTTTTTAATATCCTGTATTTTGATGGCTATTTTCCCCTTGACATTATTTATTTTGTATACTTGTGCTTTTTCTCAATTTTTTCTTGATTAGGTTAGATACTGGTTTGTATATTTCTGCGCTTTTTTCAAAGGATTTTATGTCTTTATATTTGTTTTTCTGTTTACTTCTGCTTAAGTTTTATTATTTTCATCTGCTTCTTTTTTATTAGTAGCTTTTTGAATTGGGAATCTAATTTCTTTTATTCTCAAGTACTACTATTATTTAGTATGTATATAATGCTATGAATTTTTCCTCTGATTACCATATTAATTGTGAAATTTGGTGATGTTTAATGTTTTCATTATCATCATTTTAAAGAAATTTTACAATTAAGATTGTCATTTCTGGTCTAACCCAACCCTTATTTGTTAGAGATATTTTTAATTTCCAGATTGAAGGGCCTGTTAAGCGTTTGTTAGATGTTTGTTATTAGTGTCTAATCTGATTGCTTAGTGATCAAAGAATGCTGTTCATATTTCACCGAGTCCATGAATTGTTGAAGTTCCTGTGTAACAACACAGTGTGGACGATTTTCATGGATGTTCCGTGTATTCCTTAGAAGAAGGCATGTTCCGTATGTCAGGATATGAAGTTTGAGACCTATGCATACATGCTACCTTGTTGATTGTGCCTTGCTTTGTTTTGGTTTGGTTTAGGTCTTCTAAATTTTTAGCTATTTTCCACTCAGAGTCTGTCTTGGACTGTGTGTAGGATATTAAAATCTCCTATTATTTGTGGGCTTTTCTTAGTTATTAGTGTAGTTCCTCCTCTGTGAGCATGATTGCTATTTTATTGGTTTATTGACATTGATAACCATTAAATCTTCACTGTGAAGTTGAACATTAGCATTTTAAAGTGCTTAATAATCTCCCCCTGAACCCGGCTGTTTGCTGTAGAAATCACAACTCTTTATTTGTATGGTTTGTATTTGCCTGGTATGACTTTGCCTTGACCTTCATTTCCCACCTTTCCATGTCACTTGCTCCGGGGTATGTCACTTGTGTGCACCATCTAATTGGATTTGCTTTGTGAACCACTCTGAAAACATTTTTCTTTTAATAAGTGAGTCAGTTCCATTTATATTAATTGATGTGACATATCTTTGGACTCAAATCTGTCATATCTAAGTTATATTTACTGTGTGCATATGCTATATATTTACTGAGGTTCAATCTGATCTGTTTCTTCGATCATTTTTACATTTTTTTTTTAGTTGTCTTTTAAATTGAGTAAAATTCACTTAACATAAAATGAACCATGTTAAAGCGAACAATTGAATGGCATTTAGCGCATTTAAAATGTGCAGCCACCTCCTCCTCCTACTCCCCCCAAATTCCGTCACTCTAAAAGGGAATCCTGGACCCACTTAAGAGCTCCCCATTTTGCTCTCGCCCGTTTCCTGGAAACCACCACTCTGCATTCTGTTTCTAGGGTTTTAAATGGCTGTGTGTGTGGTTTCTGGAGGATGTGCAGATATATTCTAGTTTAGATACTGTCATTTTCCCATGAGAACTGGGAAGTCTCTGTACCTCTGATCCTTTGGGTTAAAACAAGAATGTCCAGAACTTACCTCCCAGTGTTATTTTCAGGATCTTATGAAGTACATGGCACATATTAAGTGATCAGCAAATTTTTGTTATTATTATTGGTGGTGGTGGTGGTGGTATTCTGATTTACATGGTGAGTCTCCCCACATTGGATGCTTTCACAGATCCTCCGCATCAGGAATCCGAGGGAGGGAGAAGCTGAGTTTTAGTTCTAAATTCCCTCTTAGGGGCAAGTGAGCCAGCCCTGTTTTCCTTCCGAGTTCACTGTGCATTTGACTTGGACTCACATTTGAGGTCCAGGGAGTCACTTTGACCATTTCTAGAATTTTTTATATTCTGATATTTTCCCACTGAGGATAAGTGCTTCTTCAAAGCAATTAATCACAAAAACAGATGGAGTGGAAATGGACACAAAAGCCTGTGGTCCCGGCTGGGACGGCAGCTCTGCCTCTCACCCCTCAGCTGCTCCCACGTGGTTCCTGTGCCATTTGATATTTTATAAGATGCACTTTCCCAAACTGGGCCATTTCTCCTCTCTTCTAGTTTACATTTTTCTTCTCTCTTTTCTTGTTTTATTAATATATTCTTATTTCTTTCAAAGAGGAAGGGAGAGGAAGCAAGAGATAGAAACATCAATGATGAGAATCACTGATCAACTGCCTCGTGCATGTCCCACACTAGGGATCGGGCCCGAAACCCAGTTATGTGCCCTGACTGGGAATCAAGCCATGACCTCTTGGTTCATAGGTCGCCATTGAGCCATACCAGCGGGGCTCTTCTGCCTTTTCTTGATGCCTCATCCAGTTCTCTCTCTGTCTCCCCCCCCCCTCCTCATTTTTACCCTCGGCCCTATCTTGTGCCTCCCCCACAAACAGGTGATGGCTCCACAGTGTATCACTTGAGTGGATAGCTTGTATTGAGAACATCTCTCCTCCCAGATTGGAGTTAGCATACGCCCTCTCTTTCAGACTCCACTTTTTCCCCAGCTGCCTGTACTAACTAACCATCACTGCGCCTGGTGCAGACTGTATAGCATGTAATACATTCTGGCCAAATGACTAGCTGGGAAATAGCTGCTCTTGGACCTCACGCCTTCAATGAACAATATTGGTTCTTATATCATCCTTCAGGCAGTGACATAAACTATGCCGGGGGCAACTGTGGCAGCACAGAAATAAAGAAGACTCCATTATGATTGCTCAGGAACCCATGGAAATCATTCCAGTCCAGCTTCCTGACTTTAGGACAGAAACTGTCCTTTGCATCCCCCTTCTCCGGTATTCGGGGAGTGCCTTGCTTGCGTGGAGTTCTGGGGCAGTGTGGTAGGCCGAATAATGGCCCCATGCATATCAGGTCCTGATTCCTAGAACCTGTGAGTGCCACCTTCTGTGGCCAGAGGGACTTGGCAAGTGTGACTAAGTTTGAGGCCTGGCGATGGGAGATTACACGAATAGCTGATGGGTCCCATGTAATCACAGGGATCTGGGAGTGAGGCAGGAGGTCAGAGAGGAAGTAGGAGCTGTGTCTACAGAACCAACAGGTTGGAGTGATAGGCGGAAGGGGTCCCAGGCCAAGGGAAGCAAGCAGCCTTCAGAAGCTGGGAAAGGCAAGGAGGCAGATGTCCTCCAAAGGACTCTGGGAGGAACTAGCCCTGCCAATACCTTCCCTCTAGCTAATTGAAACTGATTTGGGACTTCTAGCTTCCAGAAATGTAAGGGGATACATTTGTGTTGTTTTAAGCTACTGCATTTTTGGTAATTCCTTACTGCAGCAATAAGAAACTAACGCAGGCAATGTTAGCTACCTCTTTAGAAAATTTACTCTGCACTTAGCATTTAACTTCAGCAGAGTTAAGGGACTCATCCACATTCACAGGAATGATTATAGGCAAAGTGTTGATTGGAACTGGCATCACTGTATATCAATTAACTTTTGATGCATAACAAATAACCCAGAACTTAGTGCTTTAAGACAATGAGTATTTGTTTAGTGAATAATTCTCTAGATCATAAATTTCAGCTAGGCTCTCCTGGGTGCTTTTTCTGATGTTGAATGAGTTCATCCATGCATCTGTAGCCAGTTGCAGGTCAT
This sequence comes from Myotis nattereri, assembly GCF_964212035.1. Lineage (NCBI taxonomy): Eukaryota > Metazoa > Chordata > Mammalia > Chiroptera > Vespertilionidae > Myotis > Myotis nattereri. The sequence goes on from NC_138076.1 coordinate 28,086,080, forward strand.
CTGGGGGCTGGCTGGCCTGGGGTGGTCTCGGTTGGTAGGGCCTGTCTCTGCTGCTCCTTCAGCAGGCTCACTTGGGCATGATCTCGTGCAGAGAAATCGTGAAAATGTGCAAAGTTTGCTGAGGCCAAGGCTTGGAACTGGAACATCACTTCCATTGTGTTGTACTGGCAAAGCCACGTGGTAAGATGAGTCCAGATTCAAGGATGGGAAGGGTCCACTTTTTATTGGAGAAGCTGAAAGGATGTTGGTATGAAAGAAATGGTTGTTTTTCAGTGTTCCCTGTCATATAATTTATGGAGCACTTTTGAGAGTGTAAGACAATGCTTTTAAAAATTACATCAAGACAGCAAATATAAATGAGGACTGTCTAAGCATTAGGGTATCAGGGCCCATGTCTCCTCACTCCAGCCCAAGGCTCTGTTACTTCCCCACATGGCGTTCTGAGGCTGCTTATGACGCTGGGAGGAAGCCACAGGAACTTGCAGAGGACAGACCTCAAGTGTGAGTCCAAGCCAAAGATTAGCATGAATGATATTCCTGGTGTCCAGGTAAATAGCCATCCAGAATATGTGTGTGTGTTTAGTGTGCGCATACACTTAATAAATATAAAAATGAAATAAAAATAATTCCTAGAGTTCCCACGGAGGCTTTTCATGGAAGCATATATGGGTCAAGCTCAGCGCTGCCGCTTGAACCTGTCACAGATTTCTGTCGGCCTGAGCCGTAGGGAACCTGGCCTCCTTTTCTAATTCTGCCAGAACCTCCCGAAAGCTTATTTCAAAAGCTTATTTGAAAGCTTGGTTTATAAAAAGGTCTATTTTTCTTTTAAGTAATATAGTATTTTTGAAACAGAGGATTTCTCCGTCAACTTTAGAAATGTCTGTGCCATTGCTCGAAGCCGTGAGCCGGAGCGTTTGGAACTCGTCTGGGACCTAGAAACCCCAATGCATGTGTGATGCTTCTGAATAACCTCGCAGCTGGCAGGCCGCTCTCGGGAGATCGTTCGGCTGATAGCAGCTGTTCTGTCTGATTCCTCCACCTCCATCTTAACCTTCCCAGATCAGATTGCTGGGGAGCACCCAGGTTCCCTCTTGGCTACGTCCAGAGGCCCCTGCTTGGCTTTGCAACCCCAGAGCTAGGCCCTTACCTGCTTGTCCAGCCTCGTCCCATGGCTCTGGGACAGGTCACCCGCCAGCCCATCAGGCTGATTCTCTAGGTTCCCCTGCATGCGCCGTTCCTGAGACACACCTCTCCTCCCTCCTCTGTGGGTGGAAGGCAGAGAAGAGCGCAGAAGAAAATGACAAAGGTGACCACGGCCAAATCATCGCTGGGTGGGATGGGGCTGGGCAGTGTGTCTCTTCACACACAAATGTCTATTGTCCCCTTTCAGAGCAGGGGGGGCACGTTTAGCAGTAAGGGAGGACCTCAGCTTTGCCCAACCTGCCCTCGCTAAGGCTGTTCACAGGCTGGGCCTCTCCTTGGGTCTGTGGCTCCCCAGCTCCCCTTCTTATCCTCCACCTCACTCCTTCTCCTGCCAAATGATGAGCATTCGTCAAACGTGTGTTTTTGCAGCCCTTAAAGCAGAGGAGAGGAACCTTTTTTCTGCCAAGGGCCATTTGGATATTGATAACATCATTCATGGCCCATACCAAAGTATCAACTTAAAAATTAACCTGCTGGCTGAAACCGGTTTGGCTCAGTGGATAGAGCATCGGCCTGCAGACTGAGGGGTCCCAGGTTCGATTCCGGTCAAGGGCATGTACCTGGGCTGCAGGCACATCCCCAGTGGGAGATGTGCAGGAGGCGGCTGATCGATGTTTCTCTCCCATCGATGTTTCTGACTCTCTATCTCTCTCCCTTCCTCTCTGTAAAAAAATCAATAAAATATATTTAAAAAAAAAATTAACCTGCTGTATTTGGTCAGAGATTAGTTAACTCGCCCCTAATGCCTGGGCAGGGCCAGACCAAATCATTTCTAGAGGCTTATATGGCCTGCAGGCTGGACGTTCCCCACCGCCTCCCACCACCTTAAAGTATAATCTGCATACAAACGATGTCATAAACATACAGTCAGTTAATTTTTATGAACAGAACCCACCCATTTAACCAACACCAGATTGAGAGAGAGAATATTACTGGTATTACTTACCAGGAGCCCCTCGTATTTCCTTCCAGTCCTATTCCCACCTCCAAAAGGAACTACTCTCCCGATTCTTAATGCGATAGGTTAGCTTTGTCTGTTTTTGCATTTTATAATGGGAAATCAATATTGGCTCTTCTGTGTCTGGATTCTTTTACTCAATATTAATTTATGCAACTCAGCCATGTTGCTGTGTGCAGATTGTTCGTTCTTTTTGCCTTCTAATAGTCCTTTGTATAAACACTACAAGGTCTTTACTCTTTTTTCTGTTAATGGGCATTTCCGGTTTGGGACTATTATAATTCTGCTCTGAACATTCTGATGCATGCTTTTGGTGAACATATTATGCATTTCTGATGGGTATCTGCCTGGGATTGGCATTTCTGGGTCATTTGGTCTGGGTTTGTTTGGTTTTAGTAGAAACTGCCACTGGTTTTCTAGGGTGGTTGTACCAACTACAATTATACTCTCACTAGTGGCCCGGTGCACAAATTCGTGCAAATTAAAAGGAAATTAATTAGAAGCAATATTTTAATATCTCTATTTGCCCTTTCTCTATAATATCAGTGTCAGAGATGGAAGAAAACTAGTAAAATGTACATGAAAATAATGTATAAATTGATTAATAAATAAATAATAACAACATGATATAGCAATGAATATTTTCCATGAAATTTTTACTGTCAGAATCTTCATTAATCATTAATTTTTTAAATATGCTGGGTATTCTGGAAAATTTATATCATTTGCACAAACTTTGCCTTTGCTACAACATTGAGTACATTTTCCATCAGATGGTTTTTCGTCAGAGAAATTTAGGGATAGGCAAAATTGACATGTAGCAGTCACTCCACCACAACTGTGTTCGATAATTGCATCCTCATTTACTTCGTTTTCACTATGAAGGCAGTTCCTACCAGTATTGGTAGTACTTGTCGATGACTGTTCTTCAGACCTATTCTGTCGACAATTTTGGCTTCAGAATGTCAACAAAAACATGACGTCATTACCTACTGCTCACAGCCACCATTTCCAGGCAGTTGGGCCGCATTTTGCATCATGGAGTCTTGGCAGTGTTGGCTGTGATTTGCTGGGCTATCGCTCCAGGGTGGGGGTGGGGGGGCCTGTGTCCCATCTGGGGGAAGCCAAGTGTTGCTTTGTGGGTGCCAGATCTGCGGTGCCATTTCTCTGTAAATGGCCAGTGTGTGTCACAGCAGCTCCTGCATTGAGCATCTGCCCCCTGGTGGTCAATGCGTGTTATAGCAACCAGTTAGATGGACACTTAGCATATTAGCCTTTTATATATATAGACTAGCGGCCCAGTGCACAAAAATTTTTGCACTGGTGGGGAGGGTGTCCCTCAGCCCCACTTGTGCCCTCTCACAGTCTGGGACTGCTTGGGAGATAATGACCTGCTGGCTTAGGCCCGCTCCCGAGTGGCAGAGGGCAGGCCCAATCCCTAGGTGCAGCCCCTGGTTGGGCTCAGAGCAGGGCCAATTGGGGAGTTGGGGCGCTGCCCCCTGTCATGCACAGAGCAGGGCAGATTGGGAGGTTGCGATGCCACCCCCAGTCACGCTCAGGGTAGGGCCGATTGGGGGGTTGGGGCACCGCCCCCTGTCACACTCAAGGCAGGGTCAATGGTGAGGTTGTGGCACCACCCCCTGTCATGCACAGAGCAGGGCCCATCAGGGGGTTGGGGCGCTGCCCCCTGTCACGCACAGAGCAGGGCCCATCAGGGGGGTTGGGACTCCATACCATGTCACACACACAGCAGGGCTGATCAGGGGTTTGGGGAGCTCTCCCCTGTCACACACAGAGTAGGGCGGATAGGGAGGTTGTGGCCCCGCCCCCTGTCACACACAGAGCCGCAGGGCAATCAGGGGTTTGGGCACTGCCCCCTGTCACGCTGCTCCAGGGGCCAGGAGGCCTCGCTGCTCCGCTGATCCTGGTGCTGGGAGGCTCCGCTGATCCCGGTGCCAGGAGGCCTCGCAGCTCCGCTGATCCTGGTGCTGGGAGGCATATTACCCTTTACTATATAGGATAGAGGCCTGGTGCACGGGTGGGGGCCGGATGGTTTGCCCTGAAGTGTGTCCTGGATCAGGGTGGGGGTCCCGCTTGGGTACCTGGCCAGCCTGGATGAGGGGATGATGACTGTTTGCAGCTGGTCACACCCCCTTCAGGGTGGGGGTCCCCACTGGGGTGCCTGGCCAGTCTGGGTGAGGGGCTGAGGGTCGTTTTCAGGCTGGCGGGTGACTGAAGCTCCCAACCCCTCCTTTTTTTCTTTTTTTTTTAATTCTGGGATTTATTTACCTTCTATGGCTGTCACTGGAACTGAGAGCCGGCTTTAGCTCTGAGGCTCAGCTCCAGCTCTGAGGCCTCGGCTGCTGAAAGCAGGTATCTGGGTTTGTTTGGGTTCTATAATCAAAACTCTGTTGCAACTCCAGCTCTGCCGGCTGGCTGAAAGCATGGGGTTTGTTTAGGTTCTATAATTGCAACATAGTTGCTTAGAGTGCAAGCTCAGAGGCCGGCAGCAGCTGGCGGGGAACCTTGGCTTCCTCCATCACTGGAGCAAGCAAGCCTCCTGTTCACTTCAGCTGCCTGGCTGCCGGCCGCCATCTTGGTTGGCAGTTAATTTGCATATCGCCCTGATTAGCCAATGGGAAGCGTGTTGGAGGTACGGTTAATTACCATGTTTCTCTATTATTAGATAGGATAGGCCTGAGAGAGTTCTGTTTCCTCCTCATTTTCTACCAGATTATTTTTAACTCTTCTGATAGGTGTGTAGTGGTATGACATTGCAGTGTGAATTTTAATTTCCTTATTTACCAATAGGGTTGAAAGAATTGAGGTTTGTAAGCGCACACCCCAGTGTTTCCAAGGGTCCCATGGAACCCTGGTCTGCCACAGCCTGGCACTTGCCTGTGGTCTGTTGTTTTGGGGTCAGCCTCATGGGAGTGGAGGGGCTGGTCAGCTAGGCTTGGGCTATGGTTGAGGGGAAACCATATCCACCCCACCTCTAGGAACCTAGCACACTTCACACAACCCTTGCATCTTAAAATTCCTTCACGGTGGGCCACCATCCTGTGGCAAGGACCGTGGGCCCACGGACACCCAAAGGCCATTCCAGAGAGATTCTGGCTGCCACAGTGTGGTTCCCCTCTCACATTTCTTGTCCTAGAGAGCTGTGTGGGCTAGACAGAACCAACTCCTAACTGAAACAATTACAAGTGTCACATTGCTCCCTCTCTGGGAACATACAAGTTTTCACCTGACTTTCATCCACAAAACTTTCCTCTCAAGTGGCTCCAATAAGTTCCCTGACACTCCTCCTCATCTTGCAGAGGAGAAATGGCTCCAGGTAGCTCTCTCAATAACCCCATGAAGCAGGTGCTATAACCATAAGTACCTGACAGACAGATCCTCATTGGAGTAATTGCTATATTCCAAGGCTGCCATTGCTCAGAACTGAGTTGCAATCCTTCTTTGAAGATGAGTGAACAAATTGGATCATTGTTTTTGCAAGAAAAACTCGAAGCACTGAGATTGTTTTTCTTGGATGAGCCAAGAAAGGGGTTCCTTTCCACCCTCCTCTCCCCACCCACCACCAACCTCCACATCCTCATTTTCCAAGAAGATTGCTCTGGAGAGGGACTCTCAGTTGGAGGCTTCATTTCTGTATGTCTGTGGGGAAAGGCACCAGACATCCCCTTGCTGGTAGACTTGTCTACAAGTAGAGGAGCCCTACCCCTGCCTGACATCTATTCAGTTGTCTTGTCCTTTCAGTTGCTGTCCCCTCTGTTCTTGGCCTGCTCTAGCTGTGTTCACCTGCCAAACCAGAGCCTTTATTGCTTATAAAGCCCCATAGACCACTCCTCTTCCTGTGCGACAGCCCTTAACAATGTAGACCAAGCAATTTGGCTGCCAATGGCCTTCTGTCATGAGTAGACTCTTTGTTTCTTGGGTGTTTGTCTTTTTTACAGCCTACACCAAGATTACAAACTCCTTGAGGGCCTGTGTGTCTCGCTCAACCATATACCTCTACGGGTCACACACTAGGCGCTCAAAACTTTCTTACTGTTATTTCAGTTGTGTTCTCAATCATATGAACTAAAACATTTAGCAGTTTTATTTAATGCCCGTTCCTTTGGGTATGACCATTTGTGTGTGTGCACCGCTGACTCATTTTCTTACATAAAACCTTTTCCTTTGGGTCCGTGGGAAGGTGGTGCATCATTGGGAAGGAGGGTTTCCACAGTAGCTAGATGCTGTCTGTGGTTTCCCTTTCACTCTTGGCACAATTCTATCTCCCCTTCTTTTTCTTCCTCCATGTAGGTAGTTAGAACCCCTAGAGCAGAACTGAAGAGCTCCTTTGCAGAACTCCAACTGTTGCGCGGGTTCTGGGGAATAGACCATGTACACTGGATGAAGTGAACCCGCCAAACGGTCAAAACTCCTGGCACTATGGGAGATTTAAATACTCTTCCCTGCTCTCTAGAATCTTAGTCAAATATGGTTGCTATGCTTGGTGCATGGTTGTTCGCCATCAGGCTCAAGTGCTTATGAGCAACAAAGGTGCCCAAATGCCGGCAGAACCAGGAAAGCCAAGGTCTATGTCATTTTCAGGTCCAGCCAACAGCATTTGCTCCTGAATAACGGAAAGGTCACTTCTTTACTTGTATTTCCCCCAGTCAGGCTGAGGACAGTTCTGTACCCGCCCTCCCCCCCCATCCCTCCCCCCGCTCCCTGCACACTCCTTACAAGCGAGAGCCCCTGGACCTGGGCCTCAGTTGCCTCTCCTGCCCGCCCCCGCCCCTGCCCCCCGCCGGCCCCTCAAGAACAGCAGTTTCATTTCTCTCCTGTGTGTCCTCTGAGTTTCTCTTCTTTATCAATCTTAATGTCCCCTGCACTGAATGTAATAGGGTTCAACAGACCCAGAATCTCAGTCCATGACGCTAAAGCTTCCCAGAGAAGTCCATGTCCTTCTGTCACCGAAGGGGCCACTCTCAAAGTCATCTCGGACCTCGAATAAACCCACACAATGGTTATTTGGTTCTGTTTGCACCGTGATTTTTGTTCTTCGAAGACACAGCAGCTTATCTGCCTGGTTGTGCTTTCTTTGAGCTGATGGCTATAATGTAATGTGGGGAGATTTCTAATCTCCTCGTCTACGAGGCCAGTTCTGTAGAATGAATATTTGATCAATCAAACCTCCCTCACCCACCCAAACCCATTCCACCCTATCTCATCCCTCCCTGTTCCTCCTCAGGTGGCTTCCAAGGAGAGAGAAGGGGGTGAGCAAGCTAAATGCCTGGCTGTTGCTTTTCTGAGAACAATCCAGCAGTCGGAGCAGGAGCAGGAGCTGTGTTGCTTGGAGTGGCGGGCAGGGGGCGGGGGGCGTCTGAAAACCAATGCTCAGGACAGAGTTCCTCTAGTGCTGACCAGTTCTGTTACCTTTTAAAAAATTTTTGTTTATTGATTTGAGGTGGGGGCGGGGGGGGGGGGAGAGATTCCATTTGTTGTTCTACTTATTTATGTACTCATCGGTTAATTCTTGTGTGTGCCCTGACCAAGGATGGAGCCAGGATGATGCTCTAACCAACTGAGCTACCCAACCAAGGCTACTAGTTTTGTCTCTTGACTGTGTTGGTGACTACACAAATCTAGAAATGTGATAAAAGTGTAGAACCATAGACACGCACACACAAATACACATATGTGAATGAATGCATATGATCTGAGAAAGGTCTGTGGTCTAGTCAGCAGTATCCCACCTATGTACTCTAGTTATGTAGTTGCTGGAGGAAGCTGGGTGGTGAAGGGAAGGCAAGACCCTCTCAGAATTGTTTTGCAACCTCCTGTGAGCCTATAATTACTTGTGAAGTGAAGAGCAACTGCAGCATGTCAACTGCTAGTTTGCATGAGTGTGATTAAGTGTGCGTGGCTGCCTCACATTTACAAACCGCTGAGAGGCACTGTCACCACTGCTTCCCGCCAGCGTCTGCTAGCTCAGCCCAGTGTCATTATTGGTCCCCCAGGAGAAACCACGCAGAAGGGAAGAAACAGTCACTGCCTCTCTTGCTACTTTATTTCATTCTCACAATAATCTTTTGAGGTTGATGCGAGAATTCCAGAATCAGCGGTGGGGGTTAGGAGGCCTGGCCACCAGTGTGTGCCGGAGCCAGAGCCAGGACTGGCTGGGGCCTGAGTGTCCTTCCCCGGAGCCCAAGGCCCGCCCCTTCCCACTCTGCTGCTCAGCTGTGTCTCTGCCAGGCACAGTGTGAGGCCCAGGGAGGACCCCGGGGTCCTGGGGCTGCTGGTCCTTCCCTGTACCTGCTCCTCCACTGGGATGCCTGCCAAGGCTCCACCCTTTGAGTTAAGGCAGAACTTCCCAAGCTGCTGTTAGGAAGGGCTCTCCATAGGCGGCGGTCAATAAGTACTTACGGGGAGAAAGGGGCCAATTTTCAACTATTTTGGGGGAAAATAAATACATCAGGAAAATGGACCAAGTTGAGAAATATGCTTGACACGTTGAAGTAGTTAAGGCCGCTACCCTTAACTCTAGCACAGCTCTCAGAAGAGGACCTGATCGCAATCATTTACATCAGCCTTTTTTTTTTAATGTGTTACTGTTCCTGGGATCATTCACTTTTAAAGATGCTAATGGACAATTTAAGGTTAAGTTACTTTAAGGACATACAGGCACTGGATGGAGGTATTTCAGGGAAGGAATTAGAGGGAAGACGCCTAGAACCACACCTTGCAGGCAGCCACCTCCCCCACACAAGCACTGCTCCTCTTCCAGGGCCAGCCCTGCCGCCCTGCCGCCTTCCTCCCGCCCTGGGCTGAGGGCTGCCTGTGCCGTCTGGGCTCCCGACCTCTTGCAAGTTCTTCCACACCCATATGTCCAGCTGCTTACTGGACTCCATCTCTCGGATGTTCAATCCAACACATCCAAACAGGAACCCCCTTCTGCCTGCCCATCCACAGCGGAGACCTGTCCCTCCCGCTGTGCTCTCTGTGTCATGAATGACATCATTTCCTACCCAGTTGCCCAAGACAGAAGTTTATTTTCAGGTCGGATTTCTCAGGCTTTACATGCAGTGGAATTCACCTTCTTAGCCATTGCTCTGTGCATTTGACACAGCCGACAGCGGTGCAGCCCCTTCCATAACCAGGGCACAGGGCAGTTTCCCCACCTGGAAACTCCCTCCTGCCCTTGGTCACCTGTGACCCAGCCCGGCTCCCGGAAAAAACTGATCTGTTTTCCGTGCCAATGACTTTGCCTTTTCCAGGATGTCATATGAATGGAATCATGCACGACGCAGCCTTTTGAGCCTGGCATCTTTCCCTTAACCCGGTTGAGAGGGATCCATGCTGTTGTGGGTGGTGGTGGTTTATTCCTTTGTGTTGCTGAATACCATGCCATCTAAGCCAGAAATGTTGAGTCATGTAAAATTGTTCTTTCTCTTTCCTTCCCTACCGCATCCCTGTCAATTCTACTTCCTGCATCTCTCTCACATTTATTCTTTGCTATCCTTACGGGCAAAGGTTATTTCCGTAGCTTCCCGATTGGTCACGTTGTCCCGCCTTGCTCCCCTCCAGGTCACGCAGTGCCAGAATGCTTCACCTGCCTCTCCACTGTGGGGTCCTTGTCACACACACATTGTTGGCCTTGTGACCCCTTGACTTTCCTCCGTTCCGTGAATCCAGTGCTCCATGGAGCTCCCAGGCCTCACTGCGCCCTGAAGCCCTTGTTCATGGTGACCATGTCTCCCGCCCAGCCTGCCTGATGACCAGGCCACAGTTCTGCTCTTTGGACATCAGTACTTACAACTTAGCTCATACTCCAGAGCCTGGATGGGCCCCAGTGGGTGTCCTGCCCCTCTGGGACCTGGAGGAAACAGTCCCGAATGGCTGGGCAAACAGCATTCTCACATCGTTACTGTTCCCAGGCTCTGTGATTAGAGGCAGTTTGAATGGCTACTCCCAGAATGTCAGTAAACTTCCTCAGAGCTTATTAAAAAAACTAGAGGCCCGGTGCACAAAATTCATGCACTGGGCGGGGGGAGGGCGGTCCCTCAGCCCAGCCTGCACCCTCTCCAATCTGGTTTACTGCCAGTTTAGGCCTGATCTCTGTCAGACATCCATCTCACAATCCAGGACGGCTGGCTCCCAACCGCTCACCTGCCTGCCTGCCTGCCTGCCTGATTGCCCCTAACCGCTTCTGCCTGCCAGCATGATCACCCCCTAGCTACTCCTCTGCCAACCTGACAACGCCTAACTACTCCCCTACCATCCCAATCACCCCCAGCTGCCCTTGGTGAGACTGCTAAGCAAACACTTTTGTTCTGCCAGCCCTATCTCCCTTAACTGCCCTCCCCTGCAGGTCTGGTCACCCCTAACTGCCCTTCCCTGCTAACCTGGTCACCCCTAACTGCTCTCCTGCAGGGCCTGGTCCCCCCTAACTGCCCTCCCCTGCAGACCTGGTCCCCCCACAACTGCCCTCCCCTGCCAGCCATCTTGTGCCACATGGGGGCAGCCATCTTGTGTGAGGGTGTGATGGTCAATTGCATATTACCTTTATATTAGATAGGATAGAGCAGATTAAACTTCTTTGCTCACTCAGACTTTCATCTTCCCCTGGGAATTCATCATGACTTTTGGGTTCTGAGCTTGCATTTTTCTTCCTTTGGGGTTTTGATAGGGCCTGGAAATGGCTTGGTTGGGAGTAGGGCTGGGGTGGACTGGCCCTTCCTCTTCATTTCACCCTCTTGTGTGATGGAGAGCATTTCTGGAGAGCACCCCAAGGCCAGCGGGGGAGCCTGACGCTGCGGTGAGCTGCCCTTGTGTGCAATGTGGGCATCCACGGTCCCTATCACAGGGACTCTGGGATCAAAGCCCCAGAAATCAACAAAACATTTTGCACATGACATCACCTCTTCAAAGGATCATTGAACATTGCTTTTCAGTTTTGAAACCACTTTTCTTGTAATAATGTAAACTCCATGTTTATCTGCCTTCTGTTCTCTCTACTAGCTTATCTATTGTATGATTTTCTCATTTACTTTCTCATTGCATCGATTGGTACCTGTCTTTGAGTTAGGATGTTAAGACGTGTACCAAAAGTCATCTTCTTCCATCCTGTGTTTTTTTTAACAATTCATATTGTTTTGCTTTATGCATTTATATCTGTAAACCACCTTCCATTCTCTGATTTTTTTTTTATTTCAGTAAATCAAATATCTAAGTTGTTATGTGAGACTGCTAACCAAACACTTTCGTTTCAACAGCTTTTCCACCTTTGATGACATAGCAATATTTGGGAAGTTTTTCAAGATCTTGATGTATTTAGCCCTTGCTGAATAAAATTAAATGGGCATTTAAAGATGTCTTACATCAGTGGTCTTTTAAAAAATGTTTCTATCCCCCTTCTTCGTGGCATTCATCCCGTGTATCTGTGCTGTGCCAGGGTGGGTATTCTGTGTGCCCCTTTTCTGCTTCTCTCTATTCTGACCCAAAGAACCAGCTTTTTGCTGGCACCTCCTCTGGGGCACTTCTTGTCTCTGGGGCTCTGTTCATTGGAACTAAACTTCCCAGGGTGAAGTCTGTTGCTAGGCAACTCCTCTCCTCCCACCCTTAGAGTCACTGTCTATAAGATGTGGATAGATGTGGGCGCAGAGTGGGAAACCGCACTGTGGCTGCATCAAAAAGCGGTGCCCAAGCATCAGAGGGACAGTTAGCCCTGTGTTCTCTCTGCTCTCCCCGCCGTGCACTCGCTCCAACCTCTACTCTATGATACAAACCCTATTGGAACCTTGTCAACTTCTAGCTGACTTACAGTTAGTAGAATTTCTTCCTAGAATTTGGAAGTACATCATCTTAATTTTAATATTGTGACCCCCGTCCCTCATTTCCTCGTATGACAGTGCTGTTTAATGCCAGCCAGGTATCATTTGAAATGGTGTGGTGCTGTCGGTAAAATTATGGACACAGTAGGTCCTTCTTGGCTCCCTTAAAAAATTATTTAATTTCTTGTTTACATTCCAAAAGTTGTTGTTATAGAGCAGTGTGATCTAGGGCCATTCCACAGAAGGGGCCCAAAGGACAATATTAAAACAAAATTTCAACATTTGTTTTTAATTAAAGTTTATCCCTGGAAGCATTGTGTGCTTGGCGCTCTCCCATACATCATTTAATCTCTGGAGCAACCCATGATGTGATACCACTTCTGCAGTTGGAAAGGCTAGATAATGAAGCTTCGAGGGATGAAATAACTCACTCAAGGACAGCTAGTGTTTTCAGGAGTGGGATTGGGAAGTCTTCAGAGCCGCGAGCCAGGGCCCTGGGTGCACGTTTCATAGGACGAGAGGCTGGCAGCAGGGAGTGCGGCTGTCACCTCGTCAGCAGCGTGTTTTCTCCTCCCGGGATGTTGAAGACTCTGCGGTAACCAGGCAGATATAAAATTAGTCTTATTATTAATTCATCTTCCAGAACTCTGCCGTTCCAATGTCAGTTAGAAGTGGATTTTGAATTTGCTGCTCATGAAGGTAGATTAAATAAGCAGATGTGATTGTGAACGGGACCTTCCCCGGCGCTGACAGATGCAGGGCTCCGGGGGCCATGGCATCCCTCCCTGGTAAAGGGATATTTCTGGTTTGTTTCCAGCTATGAGGTCCTGGTTTAAGGTTGTTGAATGTATTCACCTGCTCATGTGTGTAGCAGCCTCGCTTCCTCCTCTGCAGTCTATGCTTGCCTCCCTGCCCTTGTGTCTGGGTCTGGCAGCCTCCCAGTCCTTAGTAATTCCTCCGCTCTGTTGAATCCACTTACTGAACACTTCCTGGTTCTCATCAGCGGGGCTAAGAGGTGACTGAGATGACAAGCCCTGCCCTAGATGTGTGATAGGGACCGTGAGAGAGGGGTGGTCCAGGAACTGCAGGGAAGTGTCCACGTGTAACCTGGGCCGGAGGGGAGGCTGCATCCAGTACAAGGAGGAGCGTGCTACACAGTCACGTGGGTGAGAGCGCTGGCTCTGGAATCAGACGCACCTGTGCTGAGACCCTAATCCACCCTTTCCTGGGGGACCCGGGCATGTGAGAAATGCAGAGATTGTGATGGGAAGCGTTAGCCCAGGCCCAGCGTGTAGCAGATGCCAGCGAACGTCAGAATTCAGGTCAGGTGCTAACAATGAATGCTTCATCCTGGCACAGTTAGGTTTAGCTAACCCTGAGTATTGGCAATGCCTGGCAGGACCCCCTGCCCCCCGACTTCTCCATTTGCTGTGATACACCCCCTTAATTTGGTTTCCCTTTATACAGCACCAGCTCTCAGTGTTTCCATTTCCAAATGCCACAGCCTTCTATCCCTCATCCCCCGTTTCCCTCTTCCAGGAGCCTGTTCCAAAGCGGGGAGTCTCGCCGTCTCAGTTCTCCTGTGAGAGGCACCTGCGGAAACACAGGCCACAATCCCATCGTGTTCTCGCCTCTGCCCACGGAGAGGCCCAGGCCACGTGCTCAGGTGTGTTCACCTCTGCGCCGACCCTTTCACTGCAGGGCACTCCTGAGAGCAGTGACGGGGAAAGCATAGGGCTGGGGACGCAGCCAGATCCAGGCTGTCCCAGGGGCACCGGGACCTCTGCTGCCCCTGGGATCATGTCATCTCAGGGCTGAAAGCAATTCTAATGCTGGCGATTGGCTACGCTGATCCCTTGCCTATGCTTAAAGCCCCCCTACAGTCACCCCTTCTTTTTTTTTTTTAATATATTTTATTGATTTTTTAGAGAGAGGAAGGGAGAGGGATAGAGAGTTAGAAACATCAATCAGCTGCCTCCTGCACACTCCCTACTGGGGATGTGCCCGCAACCAAGGTACATGCCCTTGACTGGAATCGAACCTGGGACCCTTGAGTCCACAGGCCAACGCTCTATCCACTGAGCCAAACCAGTCAGGGCCAGTCACCCCTTCTGAGTGACCATCCACTGCAGCCAGACCCCAGGGGTCCAGGGGCCCTGCTGGGACCGTGGATGGCCAGCTCCGTGTTGCCTGGAAACAGAACTGCTGCTTTGCCGTCAGAGCCTGACCATTTATATCTCGGGACTCGATTGGTTGAAATTACCACCTGGAACAAAGATCCTATTTTCACCTACTATCTTCTTAACACATGGGAAGCTACAAATAGTTCCATGTGTTCCTGTCAGTGGTAGGAGAGAGATGAATTTAAAGAAAAATAATCAGTAATGTAGAACTTGGCAGCATGTATTCTTGTAAGCATGAAACATTTATAATTTTCCTCACTTTAAAATTCGCACTGCGTATAGCAGTGAGGACATATGTTAGATATTCTGGTAGATTTGTTTATGGTAGATTGAAACTGGTCTCTAATCATTTCAATGTTGCAAATGAACATAGAAATGAAAAGTTGGTATTCAAAGGCAAGCGAATCCAGGGAGACCCCTCTTTAGACACTGTGATCCTTTGGATTTTTTTGTTTTGTTTTCATCTGAGGGATGGGAAAATCTGATTATATTTTGGGTTTACATTTCTATTTAATAAATCACTTCATGCCTCACCTGTATTGTATTAGAGGTGAGGTAAATATTTGCAAATTTGTTCAACAAACATTGGGCTTCAAGAAAAAAATAAAATTCAGGTGTAAATCAAGTTTTAAAATTTTGTTGTTAAAAGCAAAATGTATTTGCTGGGAGGGTAGGTAAAGGCTGGCAGACGGCTCTGGGGGCAGCAGTGTCAGAGTTGAAGTGTCTTTCGTTTGTCTCCACGAATATTGGACCACTGATCAATAATGACATTCTGAGATGCCGTTTTCAATTGTTCGCACGTTTTCTTTAATGTCCAAGGGAACTTACCCAGGTCCTCAGATAACGTGTTATGAAAGCAATCTGTAAACTGTGACGCACTATACAAATGTAAATGACTATGATTTCCTAAAATCACTTTCATTGTTTTTTCACAACTTAGAAAGGGAGAAAGCCTGGTGAAGCTCAGTTGGTTGAGCGCTGTGCTGTCCCATGAACCAAAAGGTCGCCGGTTGGGTTCTTGGACAGGGCACATGCCTGGGTTGTGAGCTCCATCCCCAGTAAGGGGCATGCAGGAGGCCGCTGATTGTTGTTTCTCTCTCTCCCTTTCCCTTCCTCTCTCTGAAATTAATAAAAAAACAAACATTTTTTTTTTAAAAAAAAAAAAAGAAAGGGAGGAAATGGCTGTGGGGACTGTAAAGGAGGACTGAGAGAGAGCCCAGTAAGGGGACTGGCAGGGGACTGGGTGGCTGCTTAGACTGTGGGGCACAGTTTTCTTGGTGCAGGAATATTGAGATGCCGCAGCGACTGGAGACAGGCAGCAAGTGAAAGGATTCAGGGAGAATCTGCAAGGACTGGTAGGAAATATCAGTCTCCTTTCCTGCTCGCTCCCCATTTCTGGCAAACATTCTCCAGGATTATGAACTATTTATTTGCTCTCTCGATTTTTCTTGATCAGATATTTTGGGAGACTGTTACTGAGAGTGGGAGATGGGTGTGTCTGATTACCCCAGACCTCCAGGATGAATAATGATTTCTTAACCTTGAGCCATGTAAGTGGTTGATTTCCAGGACAGCAGCCTTCTGTCTGTGCTATTTGGACTCGCAGGGCAGGTGCGCTGGGAGCTGCCGTACAGGCACTGAGCCTGCTATTTATGTACCTCCACCAGCAGATGCCCAGACTATGTGCTTATACTCTAAACAACATGGCTTCTCACCCAGGTCTATTTTTTAAATAAATTATTTTTATGATAATTATAGAATTTGCAAATCTCACTCATGAAAAATGTCTGCCTCATGTGAGAAATGACAAGGGCTGGGGAGCCCCAGGAACTGGATTTGAAACCTGACTCCATGCCTTCCTGGCTCTGTGAACTTAAGCTTGTTTCCTTATTTGTCAAATTCAAATGCTATCCACCTCAAAGGCGCGTTAAAGATGCAATGAAATAAAATATTTAATGTTTTCATTTGTAATACCTTATGCAAAAGTTAGTTATAATTATGCTGTGGTGGAGAATTTCATTACATGTAAGCAGTGAAATTATTTCCCACACTGGTCTCCTCGCTCTCATTGCTTTGAGAGCAAACCTCTTTAGATTTATAAAACTACACCATTTTGTTCCACTCTATTATAACTCGTGAAACTTCCCTGAGGTTAGGTTTGTCTGTGTCTTGCCTGTACCTCTGGAATTTGAATAAAGTTTTCCTAGTGTCAAACCCAATGCAAGTCTCTCCTTCTTCAAGGATGAGGGGAACAGACAACAGGGAAATTATGAGAAGGTGGTAGACAAGGAAAGGGAACATCATCTTGAAACTCTGACAAGGAAGAAGTCTCTTCTCAACAGATTGATCAACAGAGGCAAAAGAAACTTCCAGAAGTTGTTTGACATCCTTAATAAGATATATGAATATGTAGCCTCTCTGAAGAAGGTTGAGATGAAAAAGAAAAAAAAAAAACAGCAGGTGAGACAAAATATAAGATTGGCAAGATTTTTTTTAAGTCTGTAAAGAAACAAAAAATAAATAGGAGAATTCAAGTCCTCAGTAAAGACAGAAGAATACAGAATTGGCACTCATGACAGTTTGAGTGAATGTGAAGGGCATCCCTGCAGATCAGAGCACAGAGCAAGAGGGTGCAATCATTAAAATCATGAGAGTTATCATGACAAATAAAGAGAATAAGTAAGAGGATCAACCAGAACTGGGTAACAGGACAAAAAGGCCAAATTTCTTCATTAAAAAAAGAGTTCCAGATTTAAAAAAACAAAAGCAAACCCTAATAGAGACAAAAGTGTTCACTGTTGTTAAAAAAGAGAGAGCAGGCCCCAAATGGAGTCACCTGTGCTAAACCCCACGTCACCAAACCAAGACTTACAACCTAACCTCATCGCAGTTACAACCTCCCTAGAAGTAAACTCTTAACTGGCCAGTCTGGAGTGTTCTGGTCACCACCAATGAGGTCATCTACCATGTAACCCCTTCCGTACCCCGCCCCCCAAGGGGAGATGAGGTCATCCACTCCTTTCCCTCTTCTGCGTAGAAAGCCTTCTTCCATGTTGTACAATTCCTCCGAGCACCTTTCTACTTGTTAGACGGGATGCTGCCTGATTCATGAGTCATTTAATAAAGCCAATCAATCTTTAAAATTCACTCAGTTGCCCTATCCGGTTTGGCTCAGCGGATAGAGCTTCGGACTACAGACCAAAGGGTCCTGGGTTCGATTCTGGTCAAGGGCACGTACCTCGGTTGCAGGCTTCTCCCTGGCCGGGCCCTGGTTGGGGCACATGCAGGAGGCAACCAAGACACATCGATCTTTCTCTCTGTCTTTCCCTCTCTCTTCCACTCTCTCTAAAAATCAATAGCAAAATATCCTCCGGTGAGGATTAACAAAAAATAATAATAATAATAAAATAAAGTAAAATTCACTCAGTTGACTCCATGGCAGGTGTTTTTCAGTGGTTAGAGCATTGGCCTATGCACCAAAGGGTCTCGGGTTTGATTCCCGCTCAAGGGCACGTACCTGGGTTGCAGGTTCGATTCCTGCCCCCCAGGCGGGGTGCGTGCAGGAGACAACCAATTGCTCTCTCTCTCTCTCTCTTTCTCTTTCTCTCTTTTTCTTCCTATCTCTCCTCCCTCCTTCCCTCCCTTCCACTCACTCTAAAAAGCAATGGAAAAAATATCCTCAGGTGAAGATTAGCAACAATAACAAAAAACAATTTATTGAGTTGAAATTTATTTAACACTATGTTCCTGATGAAAATCAACAAAGCGTATTCCATGTATGGTCATAGTGTGGTAAACTCTTTCCATTATAATGTCAAATTTAAAAAAAAAAATCTGTAAACATCCAAGCAGGAAAAAAATTATTTACAAGTAAATGAAAAAAAAATCAGCCTAACTTCAAACATTTTTACAACACTTAGCACTTGAAATAAATTAGAGCAATTCATAGAGTCTGGGCAGAAATGACAGTGATCTAAGAATGCATTACTTAGTCTTGTGATAGGTGAAGGCAATCAAAAGATATTCTCAAATATGCAAGGCATAAGAAAACATGCCATTCAAAGAAAAAATATACTTGGGAGACATATACCACTTAAGTAATGGCTCAAAATTAACTCAAGAAAGGAAAAGCACTAATGAAGGATTCACGGCATTTTCTTCCTTAGCCAAGGTCAAGTTCACTGGCTCATGTGTCAGGGTGAATTCTCCTTCAGTACTTCCTTTAGGTTTTGTTTGATTGTATTTGCTTTGCCTTCTGTATTTTCTTAATACAAGTGAATTTCTTTTTTGGCCCACATTGTTCATCCCAAAATTCAGTTGGAATTTTTTTCTTGGATTTACTATTTGAAACATTAAATACTCAACTAGAGCACTAGTACAGTTGTGTCAGCATTTGCTTAAAGCTAAACCTACCGGTTTGGGGTGCTTTGCCAAAGGAAATCCTACACAGAAAGATTAATGATTTAGTTTTTACAGCATAGAGATTTCTAGAGCACTTTAACTTAACCTTGGGATGGATAAAGATTTCTTAAGCAGGACCCAGCGACTGCTTAACATAGAGGAAAAGGTCAATACATTGGACAGCATTTAAAATCAAGAAACTCTTTCATCAAAGAAACACCATGAAAAGAATAAAAAGGCAAGCCAAAAAATGGGAGATTTTTACAACACCTATAACTGACAATGGGCATATATCCAGAATATATAGATTTCCTCTGAATCAATAATTAGGAGACAGTCTAATGGAAAAATGGGCATGAGATGTGAGCAAAGCATTTACAAGAGAGAATAACCTAATGACCAATAAGTCTTTGAAAAATGCTCTCTACTTAGTTAGTAATAAATGGAAATCAGAACCACATAAGTTCCACTATAGACTAACCAGCACAGCAAAAAATTGAAGACTGACACTCCCAGGTGTTAAGAACGATATGGAATAATAAAGTTCTCACATCCCGCTGAGAGTGTAGAATGGTACCATCACCTGAAAAACTGATAGTATTCACTAAAGATGAACCAGCAATATCACTCCTAAATTATACTAAAAACAAAATCATCTACTTGTGTTCCAGAAGACATGTACAGGAACAGATGGAGTTATTTGTAATAGCCAATGATTGGAAACAACTCAAATGTTCATCAATAAGAGAATGAAGAGCAAAGTTGTGCTATGTTCATAAAGTGGGATACTACACAGAAGAGAAAATGATTAAGTATAATCACACACAACATCATTGCTAAATTTTACATCAGTAATATTGGGGAAAAGAAGCCAATGACATAAGAATGATATTGTATGATTCCATCCGTATCAAATTCAAACAGGTGTTGAAGTAAGGGTGGAGGTTACCTTAGAGGAGGAGGGTGTGGTGATTGGGAAGATGCTGGAGGAGGGTTAGAGGAACTTCTGAAATACTGTTAATATTCTATTTCTTAATCTCTGTGGTAGGTGCACAGCTGGGTTAATTGAGTTTCACACAGGATTTGTGCACTTTTATTTATATCTATAATACTTCAATAAAAATGTAAAAAAAAAACTTAAACAAAAATATATATGCAAAATTTTACCCATTTTCTCCTTTGTTTTTCACCCAAACATCATAATAGTTTCCCAATTAGCATTCATAATAGTTTACCAATTAACATTTCCATAAGTGTAATCTTGAAGAGGCATGACTTGTCTGTTTTTAACAATATCTTCTGACTGATTTAGATAGGAAGGGAGAGGGAGAGAGAGAGAGATAGAAACATTGATGAGAAACATCAACATCAGTTGGCTTCCTCCTGTGGTGTGGCCCCCTGTTGGGTACTGAGCCCAAAGCCTGGGCATGTGCCCTGCCCTGAGTGGGAATTGAACAGGTGACCTCTTGGTGCGTGGATAATGCTCAACCTGAGCTGCACCGGTGGGCTGTTCATCTGTCTTCAGTGGCTCTCTAGTTCCTCCTTAAATTGACTCCATCGTGGCATACTTTGTAGCCTTAGCTCTCCGTCCCTCCTTCACACACCACATGTCCCCTAACATCTGCTCATGATGTACCCACATAGGATGGCCTCGCTAATTTTTCATCACACACACGAAACTTTCACTGATAAAGCAGGCATTTGAGAATAATGTCTTTTGAGTTGTTTATTTTTAGGGCTTCTCATAGCACTCGTGTCTCTTTCATCATGTTCTACAGGTAAAAATTAAGCCTCTGCCAGAGTAAATGCTTCCTACGGTCAAGTGCTGCGTCTCCTTCTTTTCTTAAGCCTCGAATATTTTTAAATTGAATTTCTAGAATTACGTTTTTCTTTCTTTTGCGCCTGGGAAAATTAACTCATATTTTCTGCACCCATCCACCCACCCTCCAATCTTTTTGTAAATGAAAAAGAAATCATTAAAGCCTTCTTACAAGGGTGGAACACAGAAAAGTAATTTCATCCACAGAGCTAAGAAGAAAAAAAGCATTACCCAGTATTTAAATGACCACTTGAGCCGACATTACACATTCCTACTGTTTAATCCTCAAGCCAGTGTCACCCTCTGTGTGATTGAGTCTCCAAAGTTGATTTAACCACTGTACGTTCCCTGCCTTTCGGTTTTAAATTTCACCCGCTCGGTGAGTTATTGGATTGTTTTCCAGTTGCAGCTGCTGAGGTTCATTTGGGGCACCATTCATTACATGACCTAATTGCACAGAAGCAGGAGCACTACGGAGATGTTGGTTTTCTTAGACATTTGTTTTTAACCTAATGGCTGTTCTAAACCTCTTGCACTTTCTTTTTGGCCCCATACCAGCCATTATGCCACTTGTTCTTAACAGATGACCTTGTCTTCTTTATTGAAAATATTGATGCCATCTGTCTTAAACTCTCCCTGTTTTAAAATGTCTCGAACTTCATCTGTTCCCATTGATCCAGGGAACCAAGTATCTGTCTGGAGGAGTGGTTCTTCACCCCCTCCACCCCCATGCGCATGAAAACATCCCGAAGCCAGGGTCACAATCCCCAGAACATTTGATTACACTGATGAGTGAGGCTTGGACGTTGGCATCATGTATGAGCTCTCTGGGAGACTGTGTGCAGCCAGGGTGGAGAACAGCAGTCTGAAGAGAGGCCTTCCACTCTTTTTCTTGGGGGACCTGGTTCCCTCTGGTATCTGAGCTCCCCATCCTTTCTCGGGCGAAAACTTTCCCTCTTCGAGCTTCTCTGTGAGCTACCATTCCCTCCCTGTTGCTCCTTTTTTGGCAAAAGAGAAAGAGAAATATACACTTAGTACCACTCGTCAATGCCTCGAGTCTTGATACAGACGCCATGCTGTTCTGTGAAAATATGTTCTCAAAGTTGCCAAACACCCTCTTAATCATCATTGATGAAGTGATTTTGTTTCAGTTCTTATTTATCTTTTTTTTAAATCAAATCTTTATTGTTCAGATTATTACATTTGTTCCTCTTTTTTCCCCCCATAACTCCCCTCCTCCCAGTTCCCGCCCCACCCTCCGCCCTCACTCCCCACCCACTGTCCTCATCCATAGGTGCACGATTGTTGTCCAGTCTCTTCCCGCATCTCCCACACCCCTTTCCCCCCCAAGAATAGCCAGTCCATTCCCTTTCTATGTCCCTGATTCTATTATAATCACCAGTTCATTCTGTTCATAGGATTATTTATTCACTTGATTCTTAGATTCACTTGTTGATAGATGCATATTTGTTGTTCATAATTTGTATCTTTACCTTTTTCTTCCTCTTCCTCTTCTTAAAGGATACCTTTCAGCATTTCATATAATCCTGGTTTGGTGGTGATGAACTCCTTTAGCTTTTCCTTATCTGTGAAGCTCTTGATCTGACCTTCAATTCTGAATGATAGCTTTGCTGGATAAAGTAATCTTGGTTGTAGGTTCTTGGTATTCATCACTTTGAATATTTCTTGCCACTCCCTTCTGGCCTGCAAAGTTTCTGTTGAGAAATCAGCTGACAGTTGTATGGGTATTCCCTTGTAGGTAACTGAGTTTCTTTCTCTTGCTGTTTTTAAGATTCTCTCTTTATCTTTTGCTCTTGGCATTTTAATGATGATGTGTCTTGGTGTGGTCCTCTTTGGATTCCTTTTGTTTGGGGTTTTCTGCGCTTCTTGGACCTGGAAGTCCATTTCTTTCACCAGGTGAGGGAAGTTTTCTGTCATTATTTCTTCAAATAGGTTTTCAATATCTTGCTCTCTCTCATCTTCTGGCACCCCTATAATTCTGATGTTGGTACGCCTGAAGCTGTCCCAGAGGCTCCTTACACTATCCTCGCATTTTTGGATTCTTTTTTCATTTTGCTTTTCCGGTTGGGTGTTTTTTGCTTCCTCGCATTTCAAATCATTGACTTGATTCTTGCGCTCCTCTGTTCTGCTGTCGGGAGTCTGTATAATATTCTTTATTTCAGTCAGTGTATGCTTAATTTCTAGTTGGTTCCCCAATATAACATCGAGGGTCTCATTAGTTTTCTTGTAGATCTCATTAAGTTTATCGGCGGCTTCTAAACAGTTCTTGAGAGACCTTAAAAGTGTGGTTCTGAACTCTAGATCTTCCATTGACAATTTTGTCCTGTTTCTTTGTCTCCGCATTTTGTTATGCTTCCTTGGTGCACCCCCTAGTGGTCTTTGTTCGTGGTCTTATAGTTAAATCTTGATTGTTGTAGCTAATTCCAGGGAGGGTTTGACCTCCAGGCCAAGTGGCTATGAGAATCAGCTGTGTCAGCAGTGAGAGCTCAGTTCTTATTTATCTTGTCTGAAGCACTTCACACTGTCAAACATACTCTTTTCCTTTGACTTTCTGGGTTTTGCATCTTCTACCCCATGGAACTTGTTTTCCGTCACTTTTAACTTATAGACTGAGTCAAGCAAGTGCTGATACCTGGTGCCAATAGCTGTAGTGATAAGCTCTTAGAAACAAGATCAGCTAGGCCTGGACCAGCCACTTAGATTTCACCCTAGCGTGGACAAAAGGTGGTTCAGACTACAAGAAGCAAATGAAAATGGTGAGAAGTAGGCACTTCCCGCAGAACACTCTCCTTGAACCCTAAAATTGCCATTTGATCTGGAGAAAGTCATCTCTTCTATATCTCAGTTGCAAATGGTAGAAACCCAAATTAAATTAGCTCAAGCAAAGTAGTTGTGGATTTGTTGGTTTATGGAATTTGTAAGACTAGGTGTACATTATTTCAGACACAGGTGAACCAGGTACTCAAATGATGGTATCAGGACTATTCCCCTCTATACCTAATAGCTGTTTTTGCTCCCTCACAGCAACTTGTGAGAAGGATGGCTGCCAGCAGGTCTGGTCTTGTATTTTTTCGAGCTCAAGTACTGCAGGCAACTGTGAGTATCTTTCTCAATGATGCCTACCAGAGTTCCAGATCTGATTCCATCATCCTGGGCTGGGGAACATGCTCATTACTAAACCCAGCACTACAGCTCTACTTGGTCAGTCTGGGGCTGTGGGTTGAGGTCTTCCCACCTGAATGACATGGGTTGAGAATGAGGAAGGATGATTCCCAAAGAAAGATCAGGGACCCGTTAACTGAAGATGAAATGGACAGGACAGCAGAAACAACAGATGTTCTGTACATTACCAGACCTGATCTCCTTTCAAAGTTCCTGACTCCTCTCCACTGTCCCCTTTCTCACTGAGACAAAATCATCTTGAGTGAGCCACACCCGTTCTCCTTTCCCCCAGTGAAAGAAAATATAAGAACTTGTTCTCCTGTCATACATTATCATGTCACATGCATCCAGAGTTTTCTCAGAGGACCTGGCTCTGAATGTTGAGATTGAGACCTAGGTTTACATCAGAATAAAAGAGAAGCCACGCTGTAGGCTGCTTTACAAATGGTTCCCATGATCCCCTCCTTTTGGTGCTCATGTCCTCCATAGTCTCCTCCCCTTGAATGTGGATGTGACTTCTGACTTTCTTCTAATCAGTAGAATAGATATAGTAAAGGTGATGGGATATATGGGATAATGTAATTATGTTCAGAAGGTGGAAATACCAGTCTCTCTCTTACTGGCCTCTCTCTTACTGGTGTCTCTCTCTCTCTCTCTCTCTCTCTCTCTCTCTCTCTCTCTCTCTCTCCCAATGTTTCTGGCTTTGAGGAAGTAAGTGACTATATTAGGGCACCCCAAGAACTGCCAGTGACCCCTAAGAGATGAGGACGGCTTCCAGCAGGCAGCCTGCAATGGCCTCTAGGTGACAGCCAGTATGAGCACAAGGCCCTTAGTCCTCCAGCTATACAGGAATGAGTTCTATCAACAATCACAAGGGCTTGGAAGCAGAGCCTTCCCCAATCCCATCCTCAGATGAGTCCACAGCCCAAGCCACATCTTCATGGCAGCCTTGCAGAGGACCCAGATTCTTGACCCATAGGAACTGGGTGATAATAATTGTTTTAAGCACTGTATTTTTGGTAAAAATTTCCTTCTAGCATTATTTTCTCCTTTTTTAAATAACAGCATCCTTGAGACATCCACCCCTAATCCACTCCTATTTTAAGTTAGGCTGGGCCACAAAAGTTGGCCAGGGTTTGAAGGTGGGGGTGAGGTTGCTCATACATGATTTATAACAAGCTCACAAACAAGCAGTGGGAAGGACAGCCACAAGATCAAGGACTTGGGTGAGTTGATGTAGCTCTCCACCACCTCATGGAACTATGCCTGAGGCTGGATTTCAACACAGCTTGCACAAGGTGAGAAACCCACCAAATCAGAAAGCTGGCCTAGGTGATTCCTAACTTCATAAGGAAAGAAGAAGAAAAAGTGAGACTTGCCCAGAAGTTCTATAAAAGCAGAGCAATGAGTGGGGACTTACCCAACCAAATACACAAGCAATAAATCTTGGTAATTAAAACCACAAAGTATCAGTCATGAATACACAGTCAGAACAGATCACTAGAACATAATAGTTCCAAAAGATTGTTTACCTGTGTGTGGGTGAGGCTGTGGGAAACAGACATCTTTAAACATTAGTGGTGAGAAGATAAATTGGTGCCAGCCTCATGAAGGGCCATTGGCTGGGAAAGTTACCAATGCATATATCTTGTCCCACAACGATTCCATTTCTAGAAAATTATAATGCTAATATATATATAGTAACACAGATTGATGGGTTTATTTTGAGGCCTCACCTGAGGATATGTTTATTGATTTTAGAAACAAAGAAAGGGAGAGAAAGAGAGAAACATCAGTCGGTTGCCTCCCATATGAACCCCAACCAGGGATGGAACCCCAACTTAGGTATGTGCCCTGACCAGGAACTGAACCCACAACCTTTTTGGCGTATGGGAAGATGCTCCAACCAGCTCAGCCACCCGGCCAGGCATGTTGATGTTTTTTATTGTAGCTTTGTTTATAGTAACACAATATTAAAAGCAATCCACATGTCAAGCAATAGACTAAATAAATTATGGTGCATATATATATAATGCTATTTTATATCTGTAAAAATAAATAAGTAGGCTATGTATTGATGAGGAACAGTCTCTGGAATATATAGCTAAGTGAAAAGTAAGTACAGAGGGATATATGGAGTATAGTATTATTTTTAAAAAGAGGGGGAAGAAAAATATATCTATCAGATCCTATATGCACGATGGTTCTCTAAAAGGGAAAAGAAACAAGAGCCGTGTGTGTGTGTGTGTGTGTGTGTGTGTGTGTGTGTGTGAAAGTGTGCGCGCGAGTGGGTTGGGGTGGAGAAAATTTGTGCATATGTTGAGGAGTGGGAGGGAGATATCCATCTTTTAAAATACTTTTTGGTGTTTGAATCCTATAAATGTATTAACTCTTCATAAAATTGAATGAAAGTATCTATGCCAAATGGTATCAAAGTTATAAAGAAAGTGTGGAAATGTATTTTATTCTGGCTCTGGAATTTGCATTTTGGGCAGGTTTCATTTCAAACCATGTATTTTCAGACACATGAGAGTCTATGTTTCTAGAATTATTTTAACTTCCACTTAGGAACTGGAGCCACTCACAGATCTGTTTCGCAGCCCCTGTAGCACATGTCCCCAAAATTTCCCAGCAGGAGGAACAGAAGCCAGTAGCTCCGTATGAACGTGGCCCATCCTTGGGAGACAGCTGAAGGAAGGCAATCACTCCTGTACTGCAATGCGTGGCTCAGAGACGCTGGTGTTAGGATCCTAGTTAACATTTTTTCCCTAAGTGCAGTATTTTACACTTACCCACACTGGGGGTTTTCTGCCGTTTTCCTTCCTACCCACACTGCCTGGGAGGTCTTGCTACAGTGTGTTCCCGTCATTTCGGCATTTCTCAACTTAAAAGAGCTAGGCATGAACGATGAAAGAGGAGAAATTCCTGTGTTCTCTCCCCCAGATCACTTTCATAAAAACTGTGTTTATTTTTAGTCTTTCTTCATTTGCTCAAGACATGAGAAATATGAATTTCTACAGGGGCAGGAAGTAGTGTGGGTGAAACAAAAGCACTGGGTGAGACAATAGGGGTGGCGGGGACTGTAGAACCCAGCCCAGTGTCACCCAATCTTTCCAGTTTTTAAGAGCAGCCCAAACTCGATTTTTTTAAATAAAATTTTTGATTTTTTAGGATTCTGTGTGGGCTAAACTAAAATATCTGCAAGCAGACCTGAACTGTAATTTCCAACCTCTGATTTTACCATTTTCTCATCCTTGACAAAACATTTGAATCCTATAGAAATTTTAATGTTTAAATAGCCCTTCAGTTGAAATCCTGTAAGATATTTTCAAAGTTAAATATATTCTTGCCATTGTCTTCAAGATAACTTTTTAAATTCTAAGGAGATGAAATTCCTTTTATAGAAACAACCTTGCCTTTACTTTAGTAGGTATGTTGGCTTGTCTTGAGCATTTGAGCATTTTTGAAAGGGTGTGACCTCCCCCAAAATGCTCTGGGTAGCAAGTCTAACAAAGGTTTAGAAAATTTTGATATAAAAGGACTTGGAAAGAGGAATGTGCACCTTGACTGGTGTGGCTCAGTTGACTGGCATCGTCCCATGCACCAAAAGTCACCAGTTTGATTCCTGGTAAGGGCACATGCCTGGGTTGCAGGTACGGTCCCCAGTTGGGATGTGTACCTGGGTGTGTACTGAAGACAACTTGTTGATGTTTCTCTCTCACATTGTTGTTTCCATTCCCTTCTCTTAAAAAAAAAAATCAATAAAAACATTTTTTAAAAAGAGGAATATGGTTAGGCTATGGCTGCAGAGATGCTATAAAGCACAAATTTACGAATATGAAAAAGATGTATGAGTCAGATATAAAAACGACAAAAACATGATATGAAAACAACAAAGACATGATAGAAAAACAACAGTGATGCAAACAATGACTGATAAAGTGATTAAACTTATTCTAATATTTCCCTGTACACCACATTGAGTGAAAACACTTTCAGAGTGCTTGACTAATTTCCCTTGTGAAGAAGTATTTAGAACTTTAATTGTAACATCACATGCTCTTCAAACTCGAGAGAAAGCAACATATAACTGACCATGTGCAAAAACGGGTTCAGATAGGAATATGCCTACTTTGTCTAGAGTTTGTCCTTGTGATTTATCAATAGTCATCACAAATGCTGGCATCGCGGGAAACCGTCTTTGAATCAATTTAAATTGGAGGCCAGTGTCAGATGGAGACAAATTAATTCTTGGAATCAGAACAACCTCTCCCCCTGCAGATCCTGTTAATACTTAAGCTTCGATAATGTTAGGTTGTAATCTTCTGATAATAAATCTGGTACCATTACAAAGACCCCATTTACTATTGAGATTTCTCAATAGCATGATGATTCCACCCACTTTCAATTTTAATTTATGACACAGCATTCCTGAAGGAGAAATACTATTAAGAAATTCGATGGGAAAATTTTCCTTTTCAGCATCATCTGTGGAATCAATGGAGTCATCACTCAAATATGTGTGAAAATCTCCATCGAGTATATCCAAAATGTCTTCATTTAATTTTTGAACATGCTCATTTTTTGGACAAAGAATTGCATATTTAGATATATTTTTAATATTGTCTATAGCAGTGGTTCTCAACCTTGGCTGCACATTAGAATCACCTGGGAATCTTTTTAAAATCCTGACTCCTGGGTGACTTCAGCAAGAGCATTGTCAGTCAAGTAGAGTGGGTGGGACTCATATTACATTCATCTATAGGAGGGAATAGGGGTGAAGGAGTAGAAATCACAAGTTAAAATTTTTCGTTCAAGAAATTTCCTGTGAAACATGTAAAGAAATAGCTAAAAGTAGACTTGAATTTGATGGGAAGGGTTTTGTTTTTGTTTTTGTTTTTTTGTTTTTTGTTTTGTTTTTTTTATTTTTTTAAATATATTTTATTGATTTTCCACAGAGAGGAAGGGAGAGAGATAGAGAGTTAGAAACATCAATGAGAGAGAAACATCAATCAGCTGCCTCCTGCACATCCCCCACTGGGGATGTGCCTGCAACACAGGTACATGCCCCTGACCGGAATCGAACCCGGGACCCTTCAGTCCGCAAGCCGACGCTCTATCCACTGAGCCAAACTGGTTTCGGCTGTTTTTGTTTTTTTTAAAGTAAGTGTTGAACATGTTTGCAAGTTAACAGGTAGGAGGCAGTAAAAGGGAACCAGTTGGATTTATAAGAGAAAAATGAGATAATCAATTGATAAAATCCCTGAGTGACATGGCCAGATGGGATTCAGAGAAGACCGAAGGATTAACCTGGAGCAGATAGGATATGTCCTCCATGATAAGCAAAGGAAAAGAGAGTGTGTAGGGAAGGAAATAAGTCTGTGGTTTGGGAGACAGGAGAGTGAGCACATCTGATAGCTTTTATAGTCTCTGTGACAATGGAGGTGAGCCCCCTGCTCAGAGTGATGGGGTAGGGTTTTGAGGCATGGGGACAAGTTCTGACATAGTCCCTGCGGAAGATGAGCAAGCTGATTAGAGAAACACAGACAGGGTGACACTGAGGGCCACACTGACGTTAGGACCACAATAATAAAGCGACACAGCTTTAAATTGTTGCATTTTCTGCAGTGGCCCTCGCCAGTTTAGGGGCACGTGTGTAGAAAACATACAAAACATGGCTAGTGCCTTTTCCAGATTTCCTACACTTTGGTCCGTGTGATCATTTGTCTCTTTCCTAAAAACTCAATCATCATTCCTGTGAGATTTTAAATTTTAATTAGGATGAACTATCTATAGTTATTCTTTATGAATCAATAATTTCCATTTTCTTTCTCTAATTTTCCTTGAGTAACATTTCTGAAAACTAGGATACCCTGTGTATTAGTTTCCTTTGGCTGCTGTAACAAATCACCACAAACTTGGTGCTTAAAACAACACACATTTGTATTCTTACAGTTATGGAGGTCAGAAGTCTGAAATCAGTTTCATGGGGCCACACCCAGCCTCCAGGGAAGAATCAGGTACCTTGCCTTTCCCAGCTTCTTAGAGCCCTGTTCCTTGTTTCCCTTGGCTCCTGGTCTCTTCAAAGCCATCTTGCTTGAGTGGTCACATTGCTGCCTTCTTCTGTCTCATAAAATCTCCCTCTGCCTCTAAATTCTGTTTTATAGGGTGATTTGACTCTGTTGTTCATTCCCTCCTTCACGTGCACCCTTTCTTCCCATCTCTCTCTTGCTGCTTGTTCAGTCTCTTCTGTAAGCTCTTCTTTATTGGACCATCCCTTAATCTTTTTTATCATTGCCTTTGGCCTTTTTTTCTCTTTTTTTCTACAGTAATTTCACACTGGACTTCCTGCTCTTTCATTGTTCAAGTTACCATCTGTTTACAGCCTCATGTTTTTATTTCCAGCGAAGACATTCTCAGCCCCAGCAGTCACATTCTCACCTTCTTACTGGAATTTCCTTCCTGTACTCTCAACATCCAACAGGCTCTAAGCAGATGTCATTAGCCTGTTTGTCCTGCTCTATTCCTTCCTGATGAATGGTGCCAAGCCATCCTGGCTACCTTCATTCTCTTTCTCCCTTAGGAAGGCATCGACCCATCCTACATTCTGTCAGGTTTACCACCTAAGTTTGTCTCAAATCTGTCCATGTCGCTCATTCCCATCGCCTGATAGACCCTCCTTCAGGTCACCAGGATCTCTTATCCTGGATCATCACAGTTGCCTCCTACTGGGCACCTCCTTTCCCATCACACTAGTCAGAATGGTCTTAAATCCAAGTCCGGTCATACCACTCCTTCCTGGAATCTCACATTTAGAATAAAGTCCACATTCTTTAGCATTAATTACAAGACTGCTGCTAATTTGCCTTACCGCTCGCCACTCCCCTGTCCCTCCTACCAGACTCTAGGTCCATGCTTGTTGCTCTTCTTTCAAGTTCTAGGCCATGGCATCATATCTTTTCTCAGCAAGCCTTTGTGCCTATTATTTCCTTCTCTCTTCACCTTCCTAATGGTTAAATACTTCTCAACCTCATCAGAAAGCAGCATGGGGTAGTGATGAACTTCTCTGGGAAGTTTGTCTGCAACTTCTTTCCTACCCTCTTCCCCAGGTCTGGGTCAGGTGCCTCACCTCTGTGCTACCGTAGTCCCAGGGTTCCCCCAACATCACATTTATCCTGGATTGTCACTAGCATAACCCTCACTAGACCATAAACTCCAAAAATATAAGGAATGCGTCTATCTTATTTATGTATTAATTCTCAGTGCCCAGCAGATTATGTGGCATATATTAGTCACTCAAATATTTTCTGAACTAATTCATGTATTAGCACATTAGGAATGACTCAATATAACTATACCTTATGTTGACAAAGACCTATTGAAAAGGCCATGTCCAATTATTATTGGGAAAAATTATGACCAGATATACTAAGAGTATTTAAAATACCCAATGTGGATGAAATTTGAGGAACTGTATCATTCAAGACAGTTTCTGTTGCCAGGAACAGAAAACATAGCAACCTATTGAACTGAGTTTAAGAAAAGAAGAGTGGAAATTTATTTGCTCACATAACTGAAAAGCTCAAGGATGGCTGACTTTAAGGCTTAAACAAGGTCAACAGGACACAGTGGTTCTGCATCTCTGAGTAATGCTTTCTGCTGCAAAGATGGCATCTTAAACCTCTATGTGCTGCCCCCAGCAACAAAAGACTAACATTCTCCCACGTTCAACCAGCTGAAAAGAGCAAATGATTCTCAGTGTAAGCCTAGGAAGACATATAGATGGACAGATGGACAGATAGATGAGATGGATAGATAGATGATTGATAGATTAGATAAGATAAGATAAGACAAGATAAACAGATATTTAGATCTGTCTAAATATCTTCTAGTTAGGGTTTATAAAAACACCTTACATACATATAGACAGACAGATAGGTATCCCTTCCTGGGATACATGTCATCTCTGCACTAACTGCTATGGTCAGAGAGATGTGGTACTCTGGTTGGAGAAGAATGAATGGATGCTGGTTGTTCCAAGTATCAATTTGTTGTCTTTCAGCTCCAAGCCTCCCATTCTTTCCCCTTTTTTGGGTTACTAGAGCTTGAACCCTGTAAATATTTCTTGTTGGCCCCCCTGGCACAGATGTTTGGACTTGTCTATAGAGGGCACTGGAGGCCCACTGCAGGAGGCAGGTGCTTCCTTTCAACCTTCTTGCTTTGGGCACAGCTGTTTGTTCACAGTGTCATGCCAGGAGCTGGTCCAGGCTTGCTGTTTCAAGGGACCTGGCATATATGGCATACTGTTCTTAATATGTTTGCTCACCTTTTAGGCACTATGTGTTTTAACCAAGGTCTCTGAGAAAGGTTGTTTCCCCAGGTAGGGATTTTCCCCTGAAGTTAGGGAGGGAATAAAACCTCTTAACTAAGTGCCAGGTGGGTAATTAATCACTTTAACTATGAACAATCATGCTTAAGCTACATAATCCTTACTCCCTGGAATGGAGATAAGAAACGCCCTAACCTTTGAAATAGAGATTGATAGGATTGGAATCAACTGGTATAAATACAGATGTAATAAGTCAGAACGGAGAGAGAGACAGAAATTGGCACAGAACCTACACAGAACGTTCTCTAGGGACAGAAGAACTTCGCTGGAGAGAACATGGCAAAAGATCCTGGACTGAACCTGACTACAGAAATTGGCAAGAGAACCTGACTAGAACCTGGTGACTGAACCTGGCTGGAGAACCTAGCAAGGGAACATGGCTGCAGAACCTGGCTGGAGAACCTGGAGAACCTGGCTGGAGAACCTAGCAAGAGAACATGGACACAGAACCTGGCTGGAGATCCTAACCAGAACTTTGCTGGAGATCCAGAGCAGAACCTCTCTGGAGATCCAGACCAGAACTTGGCTGGAGATCCTGGCTGGAGATCCTGGCTAGGCTGCTGATCAATTGAATGCTGCCTCCGTGTCATTCCTTCTTCGCCGACTCCATCCACACCTTTGGGGACCCCTGGACCTGCTGGGGTTGGACCCCAGCATATGGCGCCCGAACAGGGACCCCTTAGGTAAGCCCCTCGCACTCAGGACGGATAGGACTCCACCGTAGGAAGAGGGTGGATAGTCTTCGCCGACTCCGTCCACACCTTTGGGAACCCCTGGAACAGGATTCCCATAGGTAAGGCCCCCCCCCCCATTGAGAACCCCCACATTCGGGACGGATAGGACTCCACCAGGGTACTTCAGACCCCCCTATAGAGGATAAGTAGGGTAAGAAGGTGGATAGTACAGAACTTAGATTGAGAAGATGTGCCATACTGAGTTCAAAGAAAGAAGACTTTGTATTGATTCTTAGATTGAGAAGATGTGCCATACTGAGTCCAAAGAAAGAAGACTCTGTATTGATCTTTAGATTAAGAAGATGTGCCATACTGAGTCTAAAGAAATAAGACTCTGTATTGATCTTTTAACACATATGCTTGCTAGCAGAGGAATTAAGGTTACTCCTAGTCAGACAGAACGTTTTATACAAGAAGTATGTCCATGCTTTTCTGAGGAAGGAAAGGTAAATGTAAAGGCATGGGAGAAGGTAGGCCCAAGGAGCCTTATCCTTAACCCCACTGCAGCCTTTCCACCCCGGGAAAGTGCAGGATTGGCAAGCTCTCCCTGGGGTGATAGATCAGGACTCAGGTAATAGCGGAAAGCGCCAATCCTACTCTTAAAATGGATACAAGAGAGCATTTGGGTTTTTTTTTCTTTTTAATGCCCGCTTTTAAAAAATAAAAAAGGGGGAATTTGCCGGGAGCTGGTCCAGGCTTGCTGTTTCAAGGGACCTGGCATATATGGCATACTGTTCTTAATATGTTTGCTCACCTTTTAGGCACTATGTGTTTTAACCAAGGTCTCTGAGAAAGGTTGTTTCCCCAGGTAGGGATTTTCCCCTGAAGTTAGGGAGGGAATAAAACCTCTTAACTAAGTGCCAGGTGGGTAATTAATCACTTTAACTATGAACAATCATGCTTAAGCTACATAATCCTTACTCCCTGGAATGGAGATAAGAAACGCCCTAACCTTTGAAATAGAGATTGATAGGATTGGAATCAACTGGTATAAATACAGATGTAATAAGTCAGAACGGAGAGAGAGACAGAAATTGGCACAGAACCTACACAGAACGTTCTCTAGGGACAGAAGAACTTCGCTGGAGAGAACATGGCAAAAGATCCTGGACTGAACCTGACTACAGAAATTGGCAAGAGAACCTGACTAGAACCTGGTGACTGAACCTGGCTGGAGAACCTAGCAAGGGAACATGGCTGCAGAACCTGGCTGGAGAACCTGGAGAACCTGGCTGGAGAACCTAGCAAGAGACCATGGACACAGAACTTGGCTGGAGATCCTAACCAGAACTTCTCTGGAGATCCAGAGCAGAACCTCTCTGGAGATCCAGACCAGAACTTGGCTGGAGATCCTGGATGGGCTGCTGATCAGCTGAACGCTGTCTCTGTGTCCTTCCTTCTTCGCCGACTCCGTCCACACCTTTGGGGACCCCTGGACCCGCTGGGGTTGGACCCCAGCAGTGTCATAGTGGCGCTCATCCATGGGCACGTTTTGCTTTTCAGTTCAGGCCTGTGGTTTCCTGCTCACCAGCCTGGACTTTCCAGCTGGGGAACTGGCTCTGGCAAGTACTGCCGGGAGCCGGTCCATCCTTGCTGTTTCAAGGGACCTGGCATATATGGCATACTGTTCTTAATATGTTTGCTCACCTTCTTGGCACTATGTGTTTTAACCAAAGTCACCTCTCTGAGAAAGGTTGTTTCCCCAGGTAGGGATTTTCCCCTGAAGTTAGGGAGGGAATAAAAGCCCTCAACTAAGTGCCAGGCGGGTAATTAATCACTTTAACTACGAACAATCATGCTTAAGCTACATAATCTTTACTCCCTGGAATGGAGATAAGAAACGCCCTAACCTTTGGAATAGAGATTGATAGGATTGGAATCAACTGGTATAAATACAGATGTAACAAGACAACAGAACACAGAACCTAGAGACAGAACCTAGCGAGAGAACATGGCAAAAGATCCTGGACAGAAACTGGAGACAGAACCTAGAGACAGAACCTAGCGAGAGAACATAGCTGAAGAACCTAGAGACAGAACCCGGCTACAGAACCTGGATAGAACATGGCAAGAGAACCTGACTTGAACCTGGCTGGAGAACCTAGCAAGAGAACATGGACACAGAACCTGGCTGGAGAACTGAACCAGAACTTGGCTGGAGATCCTAACCAGAACTTCGCTGGAGATCCAGACCAGAACTTGGCTGGAGATCCTGGCTAGAGATCCTGGCTAGGCTGCTGATCAACTGAACGCTGTCTCCGTGTTATTCCTTCTTCACCGACTTCGTCCACACCTTTGGGGACCCCTGGACCTGCTGGGGTTGGACCCCAGCAGAGTACAACCCAGCGAACTTTGCCCCTATCCACTGGCCCACATCCACACTCTCCTGGGATGTTTGAAACTGAGCCTCGAAGATTCTTCTAGCCTCAGACCCAAGAGGTAGAAACTTTCATTATTCCTCACCTTTAAAATGAGGAAACTAAGGCACAGAAAAGCATCCCCTGGCAGCAGGAACTGGTCTGCCATTCACAGCCAGGGTTCTCTTGCCCGCTGGACACACACAATTTCAGAAGACGCCAGTGTCACACAAGGCCACTCTGTCAGCAGGTCTGAGCCCAGACTAAACAAGAAGATTGTCCAAACCTCAAATTGACCAAACATCCCCTCTCCCAGCTAATCTGAGTGCTGGCTGCTGCTTTACCAAGTAGAACTGTAGCCTCGCTTAATCTGACCTCCCTGCAGAGTGAATCATATAATCGCCACAAACCCTGGCAGCTTGTATCCAGAGGGAAGCCCCACTTACCTTAAGTCCTTCTCAAATCACCGTCACAATCCCTAGTCCTCTCGGTCTGTTCTGACATTCTCTTCCTGAACTGCGCGGTGTGCATGGTGTCCCTGGGAGTCTTGGCTGGTGGACATTGTCAGCAGCCTAAATTACTCATTTGAGGTCATATATCTAGTTGCAGAGTGCTAAGGGCAGGTCTGGGTGTTCTTAAAGTTCTTTTATATCCCTTCTTAGTGGTTAACCCCTTGGTTGCTCATTAGCAACTTTTATGTTAAAATGTCCTGCTCAGATTTCTGGTGTGGTTTCTGTCATAGTCACCAGAGCTCAGGCTATATGAGTGTGCATCCTAAGTGCTCTAGAAGTTTGGGGACAGAAGAGGTCAGTGTGATCTGAAAGAATGGGAAAGGCTTCATAATGAGCTCTTTCTTAAATATGCTGAAACAGGACAGGTAGGGTTAAAATAAATGAAAAATACTGTGTGCTTAAGCTATGCCACTATTCTCTAGAATTCTCAAGAAGGGACATTTTCATAGTATATTTAAGGAACAATATGCATCTCAGAAATAGGCACCCAGGTAGGGAAGTAGCAATAGTAGAAGGTGAGGTGTGGGAAGCAGGCTTTTGATAAAGAGTGTGGAGCTATAAAGGCAGCCATAAAGGCTTGGAGAGACAGCACAGTGTCGTGGAAACAGGATCAACTTTGCTATTAAACTGACATGGGTTCAAATCCCAGTGTTGCTATCTAGTGCAAGTCTGCCTCTCTCTGAGACCAACTTGGTTATTTGATCTTCTAACCCCTCTCTTGCAGTCTTAGTGTGAATTTTAAATGATGTAACTTATTAAGGCATTAAGCCTGGTACATAGTATTCTTCAGTCAACAACTCAAAACAAGCAAACAAAAACCAGTTTAATACCCACAGGCAAAAGAATGAAGTTGGAGCATATACAAAAAAAAGTACTCAAAATATATCAAAGACCTAAAGGCAGCAGTGCCTAACAAATATATTTCTTTATTATTATTATTATTATTATTATTATTATTATCTTAAAAATATTTTTAATTGATTTTAGAGAGGAAGGGAAGGGAGAGAGAGATAGAAACATCAGTGATAGAGAGAATCATTGATCAGCTGCCTCCTGAACACCCCACACTGGGGACTGATCCTGCAACCTGGACATGTGCCCTGACCCAGAATCAAACCATGACCTCCTGGTTCATAGGTTGGCGCTCAACCACTGAGCCACATGGGCTAGGCTATTATCATTATTTTTTAATGGCATTCAACAAGAGACATGTATTTCTTGCTCATGCATCTCTGGGGCAGCTGGGTTTTGCTGATACAGGTTAGGTTCTGCTGTGAGTTGAGGCTATGGGTTAGATCAGGGGTGGGCAAACTTTTTGACTCGAGGGCCACAATGGGTTCTTAAACTGGACCGGAGGGCCGGAACAAAAGCATGGATGGAGTGTTTGTGTGAACTAATATAAATTCAAAGTAAACATCATTACATAAAAGGGTACGGTCTTTTTTTTCAATAGTTTTATTCATTTCAAATGGGCCGGATCCGGCCCGCGGGCCATAGTTTGCCCATGGCTGGGTTAGATCCAGATCTGCTCCTCATGTCCCTCTTCCTTCTTGGACAAGGAGTATTCAAAGCATATTCCTCTCACAGTGAAGGGCAGGAGTTGAAAGGGACACATTTCAAATTTTTGCTTACAAAGAGATTTCTAATTAAACCAAAAATATTTTCCTCTCAAGAAAGTTTCAAAACATATGGGCTCTTTCTCAAAACCATATACACTAAATTATCTGAAAAGAAATTAAACAACGAAAGATGTTCCTTTTTATCTAATTATATTTTAGAGGTCTACAACACTGGCCAGTTAAAAATTATAAATAGGATCTACACTTCTTAATCTTGACACTACCACTACGATTGTTTTGAAAATTCAACACGAGATTTTTTAAAACTGACTCCTTTCTCTTCCGTTTCTCCACATACCCCAGCGCTTCTTTCTTTTCCGTCAGAATTCCATCGCAAGCAGCATTTTCCCTGATTATTTCTCTTACTCTTAAAACTGCCCCCTTGGCAAAGTCGGTAACTTGAAAACATTCAGCTTTTGTGGAGTTGATTTTTACAATGGCTAAAAACAAGTCTAAAATATTGCCTGTAAGATATGAGCTGGATGGAGACTTGCATTTCAGTTTCCTGGAGCAGGTACGGCCTCTCCTCCTGCCTTAGACTCTCTAAGGCTAATTCTCCCATTGCGGGCTGTTAATGCTAACACTCCCTCCCCTGTGCTATGGCAAAGCATACCAATCACACTGAGGACAAGGGAGTTCTCATTTCATGGGAGAAGCATTGAAAACTGACATTTGTAACTTGAGGTTGGAAGCTTTTTCTTTTTTTTAGTCTACAGGTCAAAGCACACGGAAGGCTTTCTTTTGAGTGTGATTAATCATCACAGCCTCTTCATGCTGTTGTGTAATAAGCTTTATTCCTGTATTTTGTGTCCCACCAGCTATTATAGTGATTCTGGATTCTTAGCACACAAATCTCATTAGAGAGTGGCTGGGTCTCGGAGAGTGAAGAATGTGGTGGAGCGTGTTTCCTGTGGCTTCTTCCTCCCCCTGTCCCCTTCCTCCCAGCTTAGCGACAGTTTCCATTGGCTGTCCTGTCACTTAGTCAAAAAACTCCTGTGGCGATGAGAGGAAACAGTCTTTACATCCCTCTCATTTAATGCCCAGTCAGCCCAGTACAAAGAAGCTTTTAGATTCTCATTGTTTCCAAAATTCAGATACACCTTTATAGATCTAGAATTTAATTTCCTTTAAATAATGAACAGATTATCCTAATGCAGAGTAAGTCAAGATATGAAAGTTTCAACAAATTTTTCTCACGAATCTTTTCAATAATAGAAAATCTGGCGTCCTTATCACTATCTCGTCATTTACACAAAGGGAGTGCTTTGATTACACCCTGGAGTCCCTCATAGTTTTTCGCTTGAGGCCACCGGCAGATGGAGTCGCTGCCTTCAGGAGGCCCTGGGCAGGATGTGGTCAATGATGATCTGCTTGGAATTTGTAGTGGGGTCTTCCACGCTAGGCAGGGCGTTGGACTCAGACCTTTGAGGTTCCTCCTAGTATTGAGTCAATGAAAGCCATATGTTGAAACTAGATTGTAAAAATAACTTACTAAAGCTAACGTGTATGCATGCATATAAGCATAACCAATGGACATAAGACACTGGGGGGTAGGGGAGGCCAGGGGATTGTCAAGGGCGGGGGGGAAAAAAAGGAGATATATGTAATACTCTTTGGAATACTTTAAGCAATAAAACAATAAAATGAAAAAATCAATAAAATGTATTTAAAAAAAAAAAAACCTTACTAAAGATAGAGATTCTTCCTCAGATGAGAAGGAAAATGTCTGCCCATCTCACGTACCTAAGGTGATAGTTCCGTGTTGTTTCAATTTGCACTTCTCTGAGTACTGGTGAGCTTGCGCAGCTCTTCACATTCCTACTGACCCTCCAGGTTTCCTGTTTGTGAACTAAATGGAAGGGTGTTGAGGACACACCCCTCTGCTGTCACCAGGATACAGCAGCAGTGAAGGATAGATGGCAGAGCAGAACTTGTAAGACATTCCTCAAAAGGACATAATCCCATAATACAGCTTTGGGGCTGGACTATTTTGGCCCAAAGTATGAAACAGGGATTGTTCAATTGAGTACAACTATTGTCCCCCTGATCCTGGGAACTTTGACCCATGGGAATCTCCAGCAAGAACTGTCCCAGGAATCTGAGATCACAAGGCTTGAGGCCAAGGGAGAGTCAGGCCCAAGACATGGATCCTGGTGTCTGAGGGCAGTGGCAGCTGGGGTGAAGGGCAGGGATTTCTGTGGGCTCCAGACTGTTCTCCTGCCCCCAGCAGAGTGGCCATCCAAACGTTCAAGCGAAATCTCACTACTTCCTATGTTTTCTTCATGGAAGGAGAGCAAAACTGGGAAATATATGAACTGTCACCTAGCACTCTCCTCACCGTAGGAGGGACAGAGATACAGAGGCGGCTGGCAGTAGTAATGAGGATAACATGAAGGAAGGCCCCATCTTCACCCTGACCCAGGCAATCTGAAAGAATGCTGATTGTGTTTTTTAATAAGTAAGCACTAGAATTAGCGTGTGTAGTGTAAAGATTCCACTATGAGTTAATTTTACTCACGTACTTTCTTTTTCCTTGCTGAAGAACATACTTTTATTTTTGTAAAGGCAGGAGTGAGGAATGCTTTCTTTTCTCTGACCTCATGTGAAAAAGGCATTCATGGTGGACACTGGCTCCAAGTAGAGATTTTATTACCAAGTAATTTTTTTGTCATGTTTTCTGTTTTCCCCATATGTATACGTATGCCTTTGTATTACTGACATTTGGTTAAAATTGTTATTATTATTTTTAATAGTGTGCAGTAAGCCAGAATCAAGGAATAATTTTCTTTTTTTTTTAATTAAATCTTTATTGTTCAGATTATTACATTTGTTCCTCTTTTTTCCCCCCATAACTCCCCTCCTCCCAGTTCCTGCCCCACCATCCGCCCTCACTCCCCACCCACTGTCCTCATCCATAGGTGCACGATTTTTGTCCAGTCTCTTCCCGCATCTCCCACACCCCTTTCCCCCCCAAGAATAGCCAGTCCATTCCCTTTCTATGTCCCTGATTCTATTATAATCACCAGTTCATTCTGTTCATAGGATTATTTATTCACTTGATTCTTAGATTCACTTGTTGATAGATGCATATTTGTTGTTCATAATTTGTATCTTTACCTTTTTCTTCCTCTTCCTCTTCTTAAAGGATACCTTTCAGCATTTCATATAATCCTGGTTTGGTGGTGATGAACTCCTTTAGCTTTTCCTTATCTGTGAAGCTCTTGATCTGACCTTCAATTCTGAATGATAGCTTTGCTGGATAAAGTAATCTTGGTTGTAGGTTCTTGGTATTCATCACTTTGAATATTTCTTGCCACTCCCTTCTGGCCTGCAAAGTTTCTGTTGAGAAATCAGCTGACAGTCGTATGGGTATTCCCTTGTAGGTAACTGAGTTTCTTTCTCTTGCTGTTTTTAAGATTCTCTCTTTATCTTTTGCTCTTGGCATTTTAATGATGATGTGTCTTGGTGTGGTCCTCTTTGGATTCCTTTTGTTTGGGGTTCTCCGCACTTCTTGGACTTGTAAGTCCATTTCTTTCACCAGGTGGGGGAAGTTTTCTGTCATTATTTCTTCAAATAGGTTTTCAATATCTTGCTCTCTCTCATCTTCTGGCACCCCTATAATTCTGATGTTGGTACGCCTGAAGCTGTCCCAGAGGCTCCTTACACTATCCTCGCATTTTTGGATTCTTTTTTCATTTTGCTTTTCCGGTTGGGTGTTTTTTGCTTCCTCGCATTTCAAATCATTGACTTGATTCTTGCGCTACTTTGTTCTGCTGTTGGGAGTCTGTATAATATTCTTTATTTCAGTCAGTGTATGCTTAATTTCTAGTTGGTTCCCCAATATAACATCGAGGGTCTCATTAGTTTTCTTGTAGATCTCATTAAGTTTATCGGCGGCTTCTAAACAGTTCTTGAGAGACCTTA
Organism: Myotis nattereri; assembly: GCF_964212035.1. Lineage (NCBI taxonomy): Eukaryota > Metazoa > Chordata > Mammalia > Chiroptera > Vespertilionidae > Myotis > Myotis nattereri. Next base: position 28,127,189 of record NC_138076.1, read on the forward strand.
AAAGTGTGGTTCTGAACTCTAGATCTTCCATTGACAATTTTGTCCTGTTTCTTTGTCTCCGCATTTTGTTATGCTTCCTTGGTGCACCCCCTAGTGGTCTTTGTTCGTGGTCTTATAGTTAAATCTTGATTGTTGTAGCTAATTCCAGGGAGGGTTTGACCTCCAGGCCAAGTGGCTATGAGAATCAGCTGTGTCAGCAGTGAGAGAACTTCTGTCCTCTAGGGAGGTGCTAATCTGGCGTTTGCCTGAGGCTATCCGGCAAATGCCTGTGTGCAGGGCTTGGGCGGGGCAGGTCGCACAGGATCAACAGGGTGGGCCGGAGAGAGCAGTTATGGCGGCTCTCAGTCCTGTCCCCAGGGGCTCTGCCTCTCTGAGTCCCAGCACCCGCTGCAAAGCTCAGAGAGAAAGCTGCACTCGCTCTGACCAAAACCAGGCAGTCCCGCTTCTCCCGTTTGCGTCTGGGTCCCTAAAGACTCGCCTGCATCTGGAGCTCAGAGTCTGGGACTCCCTCCCGATTGAAAACGCCAACCGCGCCCTCCGCCGCCAGCCCGCTCCGCACACTCCGCACCTCAGAATTTGACCTCAGCACTGCGCCTCCTCTGAGTGTCCGTATGCGTTTCTCTTTCCTCCTAGTTGTAGGACTTCCACTCAGCCAGCGTTCCAGTGGTTTTGGGTGATGTCCCTTCCGTCTTTTAGTTTCACTTTTGAAGTAGTTGTTCAAAGCAGCAAACTCCGGCGTTAACCTATGCCGCCATCTTGGTTCTCCCTCTTCTAGTATCTTTAAATGAACACTTCAAGGAATAATTTTCAACTTGAAACTGTGTTCCCCAAGAGGAAATTAAAAATACTTACTTAGGAAATAGAAAAGTGCTGAAATGTCTATTTGTAGATGAGTTTAAGGAGCAATTTCTTGTATAAATATTTGATCTATTCCTGTGAATGCTTTGAAAAATTTTGTGTTATTTCCAGAATGATCTGGAATTCTTGGATTTTAACTAAAATGTTCAAAGAAATTGTTAAATAATATTTCTACTTCAGACATGATTTTGTTTGGGGGACATGACCATAGTGATGTTTATAGTGGGGAAGGGCATGTAATAAGAATAGAGCCACAGTTGTTTCATAATTGCTCAATTTACTAACTATAGGTAAGAGGTTTTCTTACAGACCTTGGGAAACTGGAGGATGAAACAAGGCCATAAAAAGATAAGATGCTTGATGGGTCCATTACTCATAAAAGAAATACACTTTGAGGACAGACCAAGGACAGAACACGCTTTGATTCAGTTGCTGTGCACGGACCCTGCCCCCCTCTAGGAGTTTGCCTCAGGAACAGGATGAGCCTTTGTAACATCATAAAAGATTAGTACCTTGTTATCAGACTTTGAACTCCTGAAGGCCCAACCACAGCCCCTACCCTCCGCTTTCTCTGTTACACTTGCAGCTCACAGCTGCACATACCTATCTTCTCCCTCAGGCGTATATAATCAGCCAACTGGCAAGGGGGGATCAGAGCAGAATTCCCAGGGTGACTGAGTGCTCTCCCCATACTACCAGCGTTATTGGAATAAACACTCATATATGATTCGACCCTGTCTCTGCTTAATTTGGTCAAGTAGTGACAGGTGGCCTCAGACCCATTGTATCCGGTTTCAATCTGAGAAAAGCAGCAAATTTCATGAGGCCGGGGAAAGTCAGGATCAGTTTAGAATCGTGACTTTCAGCCGTGGTTTCTGGGACCTCCTAGTCAGGGGTGCTGGAACTTGAGTAAAAAGTGAAATGAACATGGTAAGAGGAGAGAGGATGTTAAAGGACAGAATCGAGTAGAAGGAAAGTCTGTTATAGTAAAAAGGGGAAATGTAGTTTGTAAAGTCTCAGAAACTTGGCTCTGGGAGTCCTGGACGAGGAGGGGAGGGCAGCAGTGGGCAGGCTACATGCTGGTCAAGTGGGACACAGTGAGACCTCACAGCCCTTCGGGCCCCACATGAGCACAGAGGTTCTAGTCAGGCGAGAGCTGCAGAGCAAAGCAGACAGGCCTGGGGAAACAGAAGCCATGTCCACCCCGTCTCAGTGGGGAGAGATGCTCTGGCTGTAACGTGGGGAAGAGCAAGGTCCACTGGGAAATGTCTGAAAATGCTCCTTTGGAGACATTTTCCTTTTATCTACCAGCTTTGAAACAATTGACTTGGGGTTAGGACTATATAGGCCTCAAACTTCCTGTCTCTCTTTAAGAGTCCTCATCATATGGTCACTGGACACCCATGCATCTTGTACCCAACAGGATAATGAGATGTACATTTCAGATCGTTTCTGACAACCGCAGTCATTATGGCTGACCTATCCGGAGTGTTTTCAGTGCCAGGCATTTTTAAAAGCACTTTACCTTATTTATCTCATTGCGTGCTCAGTAACAATCCTTTGATGGAAATATTCTTCTTCTTCCCACTCTACAGGCAAAGTGGAGCCCAGACTGGTTAATAACTTGCTCACGGTCACCTAATTGGGAAGTGGTAGAGTGGGGACTTCCTCACACAGTGTGCCGCCCAGCCCATGTTCAGAACCACTCTAAGTGACTAGTTCTAGAGCTGGCAGATATCAGAGTTTCCTGCAATTAATTACCAGGCTCCCTGGTTGGCTGCAATCATTGAACAAGAATAGGTCCAAATCTTTGCTCTCCGGGAAGTTCTTGTGATGGTTGAGAACAGTGTGATTAGGCAAGTCCAAGGTCCTTGGTTATGATCTGGGCCCAGTCCATGGATCTCTAGGTCCATAACCTTTCCTTTGACCTTCTGTTTTAAAGCAATATATATGGAAAAAACACTCTCTACTTAATAATGAGATCTTGGATGGGTTTTTGAGTAAAATGACTGTGCTTCTCTGCCTGGGGCAGTCCCGGTTTATACCTGTTATCCTGGCATAATAATGTGTGGTTTCCCCTTTCATTCTCAGAAGTGTCCTGCTTTAAGCAATAAATTGATCAGTTTACTTAGATACAGTAAAGACTTCCCCAAATTCTCATTCTTCTTCCCCCAAATTCTCATTTTTCACACGTCATAATAAAAATAGCTCTTTATTTTTATAAATCCAATTTATACTGATAAAATATAATTTTAATTATATATTTATTTATCATATTTGTTAAGGTAAATGAAGCCAGCTACTGAAACAAACAAACATAGAAACACTGAAAAATTCAGGAAGAGTTTATTTCTCACCCATATTACCTCCCATGTTGTACCCTACAGTTGTTCAGGGATCCCAGATCTTCTCATCTGTGGCCCCACTTTCTCTATGTCCTCAGTGTCTCTTCCATCAGCCAGTGGGGAAAGATAGCAGTGAGCTCACTGGTGGGAAGCATTCATGGTTTAGGCTGAAAGCTGTGCCTATCATTTGTATCACATTCCATTGGTTGGATCTCAGTCACATGGTTCTACCAAACTGCTGTGAGTGTTGAAAATGTGATCTAGCCATGTGCTCACAAGGAAGAGAAAGGATACAGGGAAATACTAACAGTCTCTGAAGGCTGATATAAGTAATCCAGTGCACTTTACTTGTAAAAAATAAAAAAAGGAAAGAAAGTAAAAAGCAAAGCATTACATAGAAAGCTAGCGCCTCCTCTGAAGAGCTGACTGCTGTGAGTTTGGTATGTAAGCACACAGAAATATATTATAGTTTGTTTTCCTGTTTGGACCAGTAGCTTATATTCTACAAAGTACAGTCTTCACTGACTAATAAGTACTGTTTCTGATTCTTTATTTGAATATTCTCATTGGTTCATTTTCATCAAGCTGTCATCCCCACTTACCCACTGAGCATGCTCTTGTGAAGGTCACCAGTGATGTCCTCATTACTAAATTAGAAGTTTATATTTGTGACAATTCTTCATTTCTCCGCAGCATTAACTATCTTGGATCTTTTCCTTTTTCTTTTTAAAAAAATTAAGCCATTTGGGGTGACATTGGTCAAAAACATTATATAGGCTTCAGGAGTACGATTCTATAATACATCGTCTGTCTATCACAGTGCATGTTCACCGGCTCAAGTCAAGTCTCTTTTTATCACCATGGATCCCCCTTTCCCCTCTTCTACCTCACCCACCCCCTCCCCCTCCTGAAATCACCATGCTATGTCTTTGTCTGTAAGTTTTGTTGTTGTTGCTTAACCCCTTCACCTTTTTCACCAGCACTACCCCCCTCCCTTTCATAAGGTTTTGATTTACATTTTCCTTATAGCTAGTGAATTTGAGCATTTTTTTATATATCAGTTGGACATTTTTATGTCTTCTTGGGAGAAGTGTTTATTCAGGTCCTCTGCTCATTTTCTAAAATTTAACTTTATTGTTGAAAGTATTTTTAGTTAGATTTTTTGGTTCTTAAGTTGTATAAGGTCTCTATATAGTTTGGATATAAGCCCCTTAGCAGAGGTATTGTTGGAGAATATCTTCTCCCACTAGGCTGGTTGCGTTTTTGTTTTGTTGATGGTTTCTTTCACTGTGCAGAAGCCTTTGAGTTTGGTGTAGTCCCATTCATTTATTTTTACTTCCTTTGCCTTTGGGGACTGATCCACTTTATTACTCATTGCTCTAAATAGTAAAACAAGATGCACTGTGTTTGGGCACAAACTTTTTCTCCAAGGAAATATTAAATATCTTTTTCAGCTCTTCCTCTATTTCTTCCACATTCAGTGTCTTAAACTCCACCAGATCCATGTTATCCTTGTAAGTGAATCTTCGATGCATGAGAGTAAAACCCACTAAGCAGTAAACTCCATCTGGGGTGTGCACGGCACAATAAGAGTCTTTTACACACGCAGATGCTGGAGATGTCTGAAAGTATGAATTCGGAGACTCAAAATCTTCAATTGTTCGAGGTTCAAGCGTAAAGGAGAAGATCTTTCTGTACTTTTTCTTTTCCAGGAGATCAGAATTAAGGAATTCTTGGTTTGGAATGTACTGCTCTCTTCTGATTTGGTCCAGATACCACGTTCCTCCCTCTTCTGTCAAGCGGAAGATGCACGGCATCTGAGGCTGATCCTTCCCAGAAATTAACTCCAGAGGCTGCCTCATCTGGTAAGAGCTTCCATACCCAGCATCAACTATGTACTTCCTGCCACCCACCGTCACCATCAGCAGGGGGTGCATGATAGCCCTGGTGTATCTTTCAGTTGAAACGCTGTAAACATTGCCTCCCAGCATCGTGGTCTCAAAACCGATTGTGGTCAGAGCCCAGTACAGAAGTTGATTGATCTGGCAACACCACCCACCCCGGTTCTTCCTCACAAGTTGATCAAAAACAGCCTCCAAGCCCAATTCCATGGGTTCCCCACAGTGGATGTTAAGGTTCTCAAAGGGAATGGCCTGGATCTGGTGCTGAAGGATGTCAGTTAACGTTTCCAGGTCCACTTTGTTCCTAAAGTTCTTATAACCAATTCTTTCAAAATATGCTTCAATGTCCATGATCCCCTATGGCAAGGAAAAGAAAACAAAACACATACTGTTACATTTGCAGTTGGATTTCCTTAAGTAGGTTAATTATAGTAATGTATTTTAAGTATATACAGACTAATGCTAATGTTAAAGTGGTTATAAACATCTGTAATTATAATTCTTTTAAAGATTTTTAAAATTCATTTTTAAATAAAAAATTTTTTCATTATTGTGTTATTTTTGACATATCAGATATGTAAGTTTAAGGTGTATAATGTGATGATTAGATACATTTATATTGCAAAGTGATTACCATAATGAGATTAGCTAACACCATTTTGTAACCTTTTTTTATGTTGGTGATTACTTTTAAGACCTACTCTCTTACCAACTTCCTTTTTATTTCTTTTTGTATATCATGTAGTATTGTTAATTATAGTTAAGATGCTTTTTATTAGATTCTCTAGACCTTATTTATTTTCTAGCTTGCAGTTTGCACCCTTTGACATACATGTCCCCACTTCTCCTAACCCCCTGCCCCTCTAATTCATGGCAACCACCATTCTACTCTCTGTTTCCATGAGTTTGGCTTTTTTCAGATTTCACATATAAGTGAAAACATAAAGTATTTAACATTATTTGTCTAAATTATTTCACTTAGCATCATAATGCCCTTAAAATCCATCCATGTTGTGGCAAAAGCTATGGCTTTCTTCTCTCAAATGGCTGGATGGACACTTAGGATGTTTTCATTTCTTGACTATTTTCTATGATGCTGCAATGACATGGGGGGAGAGGGATCTCTTCAGGATTGTGTTTTCATTCCCTTTGGCAGTATACCTAGAGTCGGATTGCTGGATCACATGATAGTTCTATTTTTAATTTTTTGAGGAACCTCCATACTGTTTTCTATAGTTGCTGTACATTCTCACCAGCACTATACAAGGATTTCTTTTTCTTCACATGACCTCACCAAGACTGGTTGTTTCTTGTCTTTTATATAATAGACATTCTAACAGTTTCAGGTGATATTTTATTGTGGTTTTGATTTGCATTTTCCTGAGGTTTGTGACGTTAAGCATCTTTTCATGAACCTGGTGGCCACTTGTAATACTTTTATAGAAAAATGCCCATTCAAGTTTTCCATCTATTTTTTAGTTGGATTATTCAGGGTTGTGTGTGTTTTTTTCTATTGAATTGTATGAGTTTCTTTTTTTCTTTATTGATTAAAGTATTACATATGTGTCCTTATCCCCCCATTGTCCGCCCACCCCCTCACTCATGCCCTCAACCCCCTGATGTCTGTGTCCATTGGTTAGGCTTATATGCATGCATACAAGTCCTTTGGTTGATCTCTTCCCTTTACCCCCACCCTCCCCTACCTTCCCTCTGAGGTTTCACGGTCTGATCGATGTTTCTCTGTCTCTGGATCTGTTTTTGTTCATCAGTTTATGTTGTTCATTATATTCCACAAATGAATGAGATCATGTGATATTTATCCTTGGCTGGCTTATTTCGTTTAGCATAATACTCTCCAGTTCCATCCATGCTGTTACAAATGGTAAGAATTCCTTCTTTTTTACCACAGCTTAGTATTCCATCGTGTAGATGTACCACAGATTTCTAATCCATTCATCTACTGATGGGCACTTAGGCTGTTTCCAAATCTTAGCTATGATAAATTGTGCTGCTATGAACATAGGGGTGCATATATCCTTTCTGATTGGTGTTTCTGGCTTCTTGGGATATATTCCTAGGAGTGGGATCACTGGGTCAAATGGGAGTTCCATTTTTAGTTTTTTGAGGAAACTCCACACTGTTCTCCATGGCTGCACCAGTCTGCATATGAATAAGTTTCTTGTATGTGTTTGATATTCACCCCTTATCAGATAGATAGTTTACAAATGTTTTCTCCCATTCTACACGTTGCATTTTTAATTTCCTGATTATTTCCTTTGCTGACTGCAGCTTTTTGGTTTGAAATAGTCCCACTTGTTGATTTTTGCTCTTGTTGCTTGAGCTTTTCCTTGTCATATCTAAACAATCAGAGCCAAAACCAATGTCAAGAAGCTTCCCCACTATGTATTTTCTAGTAGTTTTACAGTTTGGGAGTACCTTTCATTAAACCTTGTGTGTTAATTTTGTGAGTGGTGTAAGATAAAGATCAATTTCATTCTTCTGCACATAGTTGTCCAGTTTTCTATGTATTAAAGAGACTATCCTTTCTCTGTGTAACATTATTGATTCCCTCGTCAAATATTATTTGACCATATGTGAGTGGGTTTATTTCTGGGATCTTGATTCTGTTACTTTGTGTAATGTGTAATTTTTATATCAGTAACATGCTGTGTTTTGTTGTTTCATTTTTTTAGTTATCTAAACTTAGGACCTTCCCCCCAGTTTTATCTATAATAATAAAAGTGTAATATGCTAATTAGACTTGCTGTCCTTCCAGACAACCTTCTGGACCAAGCCGGGGCTGCAAGGGAAGCTCGGGTCCCAGGTGCCTGCTGGCGGCCGGAGGGAAGCCCAGGTCCCGGGTGACAGAGGGAAGCCAGTGCCGGCAGCCGGGGGAAGGAAGGTCTACTCTTGCACGAATTTCATGCATCGGGCCTCTAGTTGAGATGTAATTGACATACAGCAGTGTCCTTTAAGCCTTTATACTTGAGTTAAGTGATAGCACACTACCATATTACATTATTAAAACATTCTCAGTTACTGCATACCTTACCAGCATATTTTATATTTTCATATGTTTTCTTTTGCTATGTAACATCCTTTTCTTTCAGCTTTAAGAACTCCTTTCAGCATTTCTTGCAAAGGGGGTTTAGTGGTGATGAATTCCCCCAGCTCTTGCTTATTTGGGAAAGTGTCTCTTCACTTTGGAAAGACTACTTTGCTGCTAAGTATTCTTGTTTGGCAGTTTTATTTTTCCTTTCTGTACTTTGAGTATATCATCTCACTCTCTTCTTGCCCTGTGAGATTTCTGCTGAGAAAACTGCCGATAAACCTTCTGGTGGGGGGGAGGAGGTTAAGGGGTGGGGATACTTAATGTGAGATTTTTTTTCTGTTACTGATTTTAAAATTCTCTCTTGTCTTTGATTTTAGACCATTTTATTATTGTGTCTTGGAAAAGATTATTTTTGGTTGAAATTTTGAGGTGACATCAACTTCATGAATTAGATATCTAAATCTTTGTCAGGTTTGGGAATTTTTCACCCATTATTCCTTTAAGTTTTTTCTCTCCCCCCCCCCCCTCCTTCCCTGGGACTCCAATAAAGTATCGATTGTTTCTTTAGTCATATCACATAATTAACATAGGCTTTCTTCATTCTTATTCATCCTTTTTTCTTTGTACTCTTCTGACTGTATGATTTCAATGGTCTGTATTATAGTTCACTGATTCTTTTCTTGGTCAGGTCTGATGTGAAGCTCCATTGAAATCTTCAGTACAGTCATTTTACTGTTTAATTCTAGAATTTCTGCGTTTTTAATATATATTTTATTGATTTTTTTACAGAGAGGAATAGGGAATTATAAACATTGATGAGAGAGAAACATCAATCAGCTGCCTCCTGCACACCTCCTACTGGGGATGTGCCTGCAACCAAGGTACATGCCCTTGACCAGAATCGAACCTGGGACCCTTCAGTCCAGAGGCCAACACTCTATCCACTGAGCCAAACCGGTTAGGGCTCTGCTTTGTTTTTTAATGACTTTTGTTTCTTATTTATTTTCTCATTTTGTTCATACATTATTTTTCTAACTATTTTTTCTAATTTAATGTCATTTTCTGTGTATCTTGTAGTTCACTGAATTTGAGAGGATTATTCTGAATTCTTTGTCAAACAGTTTATAGATTTCCATTCCTTTAGGGTTTTGGAATTTTATTAGTTTCCTTTGGAAGAGTTATATTTCCTTGATTATTCATGACGCCTATGGACTTGCATTGATGTCTGTCCATATAAAGACCTTCCAGTCTTTACAGGCTGACTTCTACAGTCCAAGCATTTCCCCAGTCACCCTGTCCAGAAATTCTGGGTGGGGAGTCTGTAGTTTCTGTGTAAGCACTCCCTTGGGACGTCTCCTGCAGCTGGTGCTAGGTTAGGTCCAAAGCCAGAATGGCAGTACTCCGCCTAGTGCTGGGCTCTGCTGGGAACCTAGGCTCAGAGGTGCCCCCTGGAGTCTGGGTTCATGGACATTAATAGGAAGCCACCCAGGGCCACAGGGCTAGTTCTGCTGGGACATGTCTTGGTTAGCTCAAGCCCACTGGGAGCTGCCCTTGGTGTGGGGGAGCCAGCTGGTGCTGGGATGAGCCTGAAACATGGGCTTACAGAAACAGTTGGAAGCTTGTTATCTTGGGAATCAGCTGGTGCCTGGGTGGGCTAAAAGCCCGGTGCCACTGGAAAGGCCTGGGACCATGTAAACCAGTAGGTACTGGTGTGGATCAGGGAGCCATCTAGGATCCTGGAGCTGAGGAGTCTGACTGGAACCAAAAGGCTGTCTGTGGCCTCTAAGCCGCATATGGCAGCCTGAGCTTGCTAGTACTCAGGTGGGCCAAGAACCTCATTCACAGTAGTTCTCTGAGAGCCTGTAGCCAATGAAGCTGATTTGAACAATACAGCTGTCTAGAGCTATTGGAGTTGGCAGGAACTAGAGTGAAACTTGGGCCTCGATTTGTGAGAGACTGATGGGAGGCTGATGCCTTTGGAACTGCCTTGGGGCCACAGGAAACACCTAGGGCTGTTCTAGCTGGTTGGCACCAAAGTGAGATAGGGACTTGGGTTGTGCAGGAACCTGCTGAAAGTGTGGTGCTGTGGGAGCCAATTGGGTCCATAGGTGCTGCCTACAGCTGTTGTAGCCAGGAGGTACCAGGGTTAATGAGGAACTTAGATTAATAGGGAATCCTTGGGTATCTGGTACCAAGGAAGTTTCTGTGGACAATGGGAGCTACCTGGGGCTCCTACAGCAGGCTGTCATTAGGATGAACCTGGAGCCTTGGGTCATGGGATCCTATTGGGATCTTGTATCATAAGGTTACTGACACTGGCAGGTGCTGGGTTGAGGCAAGGTCCTGGGTTCCTGGGAGCCTGCTGGGGGCCTGGTGTTGTAGAAGTTGCTGAGTGTTTCTGTTGCCCCTCCTAATGTCATTACTTTTGGATTCTCCTATTTGTCTTTTTTGATCAGCTATTCTTCCCATTCTGCTAGTGTTTCTGCTTTCTCTACTCTTAATGACTAACATTTTCCCCCCAAAATCTATATAGTTCATTTCATTTCTTCTCATCCTAACTTGAATCTGTATCCTTCATCAACATCTATCTACACAAGCTCTAAAACTCTACCTCTCAGACACAGAGAGAACTACTATAATTTAACGAGCCCATCCCAAACCCTCTCTGCCTCGACCTGCAGAAGCAGTGCTGAGTAAGTAAAGAGGGTGGGTGATGTGGCACAAGAAAAATATTGTTTAGACTTGCCTGACTGTTTTGTTCTTGGGTTGTCCTACATTCCTTTTATTTGGAAATTACTTTATAACTTTTCTTTAAAGGCTATATTTTGTTTGCTGTGTATTTTTAAAATATATTTTATTGATTTTTTTATAGAGAGGAAAAAAGAGGGACAGAGAGTTAGAAAAATCGATGAGCGAGAAACATCGATCAGCTGCCTTCTGCACAGCCCCCACTGGGGATGTGCCTGCAACCAAGGTATATGCCCTTGACTGGAATCAAACCTGGGACCTTTCAGTCTGCAGGCTGACGCTCTATCCACTGAGCCAAACCGGTTAGGGCTTCTGTGTGTTTTTTAAAGATATGTTAACTTAGAATTTAGTAATTTCAAGTCCATTCCAAAGAAGCCAGTTCTGTTATGTTCCTAGATGTAAGCAACATGTTGTAACCAAATTATACCTGAGCATTCCATGACTCAATTTAAGGGGTTGTGTACTACTAAAGTTATGATATATGGTGAAATATGGAAGCATTTAGAAAATAGTTGCTAGGATCTAACTGACTGAAAACATTATAAAGTTTACATATTGGCTTGTTGCTTAGCTATGTAGTGATACACTCCTTTTTTGACTTGCTCATAAATATAAGAGAAGACTAAAAGGCACAGAGTAAACACACTTAGGGAGCCCACTGAGATGTCTCAGAAAAGCACTGAATATCTTTCTAAGGAAGTTAGATGTAGAATAATTTTTTGTCTTAATTCGGAACACTTAGAAAGTTTCTTCTTCCTGGTCCAAACTCTAGAATTAACAGAAAAAAAATGAGGAAAACTACTTGGGTATTGGCAGAAAAGCAAACTCTTTAGAAGGGAGGAACTATCAGGCTGGCATCAGAACATTCCACAGTCATATGTTACCAAGTTAAGAGAAAAGTCTGATCCCAAAATACTATTCTCAGCTAGAATTTCATTTAATCACAAAGGTATCATGAATATGAACATAATCTCAAAAATGAAAGAACCTGAGGAATGAGTGAATGATGAGCTAACTACCCCAATAAAGTGTTACCTCCTAATTGGCCAATGAAGTGCAAATTAAAATGAATAAAGAAAGAAGAGAGAGGCCACAGCAAAGGACTGATGGACAACATTGGCTCCTTTTATTACAAAACTAAGAGTAGAAAAGATATGAGAATTGTGGGTATTGAATGAACCAGTTTTATGGAAATAGAAATGTTAAATTAACATGGTTACTTGAACAAAAATATATAGTAAAACTTGACTCTTTTTTACTAATGTTGATTTCTAATGTGTTTTCTGCACATTACTGGAATCTTTTAGAAAGTATGTCCTATCCCTGTGGTCGGCAAACTGCGGCTCACGAGCCACATGCGGCTCTTTGGCCCCTTGAATGTGGCTCCTCCTAAGCCTTAGGAGTACCCTAATTAAGTTAATAACAATGTACCTACCTATATAGTTTAAGTTTAAAAAATTTGGCTCTCAAAAGAAATTTCAGTCATTGTACTGTAGATATTTGGCTCTGTGGACTAATGAGTTTGCCGACCACTGTCCTATCCTACAGAAACATTTTTTAAGTCCTTATGATACACTAAAAAAAATTCCGAATTCTTTGAAGAGAAAAAATTTTCCTAATTTTAACACTAAGAAAGAATTATAATCAATAATTTGATGTATTTATTTCTAGTCTTTTTCTATGCAATTTAAGAGAGTTTAGAAAATGTTTATAAAGTTTTATCCTTTATTTTTTTCTCAATTCTAGAAAATATGATTTTTCTAACATGTAATTACAATTATTCTGATTAGCTTTCTCCTAAAGATTTTACAAAACTTTTAGAAATAAAAATACAAGTAAACAAATAATCGATTAATAGTAATTACTATTTTTGAAATACTTACTATTTTCTAGGGTCAAATTTAAGAATTTGATACCTATACTTATATTTAATTCTAAGAAGAGGAAGTTATAAGTTCATGGATTGAAATTATTTACCCAAGATTACTCATTTATCTAGTATTTAAACTCAGATCTTCAAAGTTGCCATGCCACAAATGATGTTGTCTATTAATCTTAGTTAAAGGTGATGATTAAGTAAATGGAAATGTGCTTATGTATGTGATATGAATAAAGTAGAGTCTAAGCAGATAACCTGCATCAATAAGACGGATGTTCTAGTGAACCAATATCTGAGCTCAGTGTTGAGTATATCTCAGGAAAGAAGAAAGACCCAGGAGTAACTCACCAAAAGCAAAAAATGAAATGTAAAAATCAAAGATGCCGAAACCGGTTTGGCTCAGTGGATAGAGCGTCGGCCTGCGGACTGAGAGGTCCCGGGTTCGATTCCGGTCAAGGGCATGTACCTGGGTTGCGGGCATATCCCCAGTAGGAGATGTGCAGGAGGCAACTGATCGATGATTCTCTCTCATCGATGTTTCTGACTCTCTACCTCTCTCCCTTCCTCTCTATAAAAAATGAATAAAACATATTTAAAAAAAAAAAGTCGGAAAAAAAAATCAAAGATACCAAATTTCTAGGAAAATTTGATCAAGCATAATCTGGTTAAATGACTGAACTGGAAAGGCAGGAAGCATCCAGTATAATAATTGGGGAAGAGTGGAGCCTGAAGGGAGTTGGAGAGGGTATTCTCTGTCTAAAGTAAATGAAACCCATTAGACCTATTGGCCTCCACCATGAACAGTGGGGTAAGGAATAGAGCATGCTCAGTGTACCTAGAGGGGGCACATGGGATTGAGGACGCTTCAGGACTGAGGTTACTATGAGGAGAATTCTGTTTGTACCACCCAGATCCCTTCAGATGTCTTACCATGTCACTGTGCCTCTGGACTGGCTTCTGTGTCCTCATGCTTAAGGACCTGCACACCAGCCTCTCTTTGGAGGACCTCTTAAGAACTCCTGGAACTGATTTTCCTTCCTATGCAGACAGCTGGCAAGTCAGGGAATGCCTATCCTGCCAGGGCAGCTCTGAGTGAATGAGTTTCTGGCTCAAGGTATTATACCCTTGCATTGTGTCTGGCAAAGTCTAAGACATAATTCATAGCCACACTGAAACTGAAGCTGAAGCTGGGGATTTTTCTGAATCTCATACCCGCTAGGATTCTTCCTCTATCCAATCTCTCTTTTCCAATACTTACTGGTTACTCCCAGGAGCACTTCCGTAATAAATTACTTGCACATAAATCCTTGTCTGAGTGTCTGAATCTTGGGAACCTGACTTGAGACACATGAGTGGTGCATTTTGGGAAGTTGTGTGGAAGAAAGGTCAGATACACAGAATGAGGCCAATTTCAGAGGGCCTCACATGTCAGACAAAAGAGGGACCTGTTTCTGTGGATCACAGCAATGCCTGTTGTTTTGTTGAATGGTCTGTATTGAAGTTGGACCTACTATTTGATTTATCCCTCTGCCATATGCTACTTCCTTTGCAAATCACCCTCTTGGATATATCTCTGCAGAGCAGATTCATATGCAGAACGGACTTGTTCCCCATCTCTAGAATTCGTTCACATACAACAGCAATTTTCAACTTGGTTAAAGATCTTTCCTCTTCACCTTAAATGAAACTGTAACCAAGAGCCTAATATAGAAGAAGAAAAGCTGATTGATCCAGAGATAGTCTGCTCATGGAAGTTGGTTCTGACGCTTTAAGCACATAGGCAAGCAAAGTAAGCCTCAGGGTGGGATAGAGTAAATAGTTGAGAGTTAACAATTTCCTTTGAATCAATAGTTTCGTGAGCATGAAACTAAAGTGAGGGCCCTTCCAAATGGAAGGAGCAGTTTCTAAAAAAAAAACAAAAAACAAAAAAACAAAACAAAACAAAAAGCCCGCCCAGGTGTTGCGGTGGATGTTGCGCCAGAGCAGGGGAGCAGCGCGTGGAGCTGAAAGCCCTTAAGCCCCTGGCTGCTGGGGCTGTCTGCTCTCCCATGGAATTCTGCACTGCCCTGCCAGGGAGGGTGTCCTCAGTCTGCCTGACAGTGAAGGAGTTGATGCTTGTAGTTTATGGCTCCTGGAGATCTCCCCTGAGTCTCCTTCCAGTAGTTTGACAATGCATCTCAGCCTCCCTGGCTATTTGGATTAAAGAAGTTCTGATCACATAATCCAGAGGGAGCAGGAATGGTTATGCACCTGCCACCAGCAGAACTAACTGGGCCCTTTGGGACACTCCCGTTAGGGACAGAAGAGATGGACATCACTGTTTCAGTTATCCAACGTGGGAATTCAGTTCCCTGAAACACATTCGCTCTTTAATCCTCTTCTTTGATCCTCACAAGCCTTTTAAGTGAGCTCTCTAAGGAGCTTCATTTTACTGGCAGAGAAACTGACTTTGAGCAATGCCCAGGTCTCACAGCGAGGATGTGGTATGGCTATGACCCCAATCCCGACAGTTTGGCCCAAAGGTTTGTTATGTCCACCATTACACTATAAAGCATGTCAGAAATTTTTGAAACACCTTTGGACTTGAAATTCAGGAATGGTGCAGTATCTAGTCTCCTGGACTCACATTGGAGATAAGATAAATCCCCAGTTTCAAAGCATAAAAAAGTTACTTACCAAATCTGCTAGAGCCCACACAGGGACCAGGGTGACTGCAGTCCTCCCACTTGCAGAGCCAGCACAAGAAGTGAGCTGTCCAAACTGCTCCTTCCCTGGAGTCTACTTATGGTAGAGTCACCCAGGGATCGCTGGGAAATGTAGGTGTGGGGCCTGAGGTTGACCTTGTGTGCCTCCTTTTCAAATCAAGTCATTGGAGAAGATTAGAGAGCTATATTACGTAATGAGCCCCAGCCACAGGCTGTGAGGAACATGTCCTGTGTTTGGCACAGTTCCTGCTTTTAAGGAACCTGAAGCCAGATGTCCTATGTGTAATGTGGGTTTTGGGAGGGCCCAGGAAAAGCAGATCCATTAAGCTAGAGGAGGCAGAAAATAGATGTTTCAAATCACTCTCCTTGGGTTATGATACTGTTTTGTCATCAATTTCCATGAGGCCCCTCAGTTACTATTCTCTATCCTTTCATCTTCTATCCTCAGTCCCACTCATCACTCCCCACCCCGCAAGGCCCTATATACGGTGATTGAAATGAGTCCGCATATGTGGTATGAGTGTGATGTGTCTACGGTAGTGTGGTGGTGTTTCTGCTTGTGTTTTTAATTCACATTAATGATATTGCTCTATAACACCTGCTGTTACTTATGCATCTCCCCCTATACTATGTTTTAAAATGTATGTGACACAATTGTTGCTTCATGCCCTCTTTTGGGCACCAATGGTTCTAGTTCATAGCTCTCCTGTCCTATTGCATGGACTTGGGAGGCCTTTCTCTTGTTTTGTGCTTATGCAGGCTAGATGGAGTTGCAACTTAGTGCTCCTGGGAGCACCACTCAGCTCAGGCTGATGAGAGTTGAAGGATAAATATCCTCAAGTTCTACCTGCTTAGGTGGGACTACTCTGGGGCATGAACAACACTGCCGCCCCTCCCACAGTCGTCCTCTCTAAGTCAGAGTCTCCCAAAAAGCTGAACCGCTTCAGAAGCTCTTTATCAGAGCTTTGAGCTTTGAAACAACCTGTGAGCATCTCAGAAGCCTTTCTGAGCAATGGGGATGCTCACAGACTGTGCGGTGATGAGACATCCAAACACCGAGTGCTCCAGAGGCTTTGGGTCTGTCATGTGTGCCATTGTGGAGGAGGTGGATGCAGCCATGAATGCAAGGCCACATGAGGTGGGTGGAAGAGTTGTGGAACCAAAGAGAAGATTCTCAAAGACCTGGTGCCCACTTAACTCTGAAAAAGATTTTTGTCGGTGGTATCAAAGAAGACACTGAAGAACATTACCTAAGAGATTATTTTGAACAGTATGGGAAAATTGAAGGGATTGAAATCATGACTGACCGGGGCAGTGACAAAAAGAAAGATTTGCTTTTGTAACCCTTGATGACCATAACTCTGTATGCAATGTTGTCATTGAGAAATACCATCTGTGAATGGCCACCACTGTGAAGTAAGAAGAGCCCTGTCTAAGCAAGAGATGAGATGGTTGTGCTTCATTCAGCCAACGAGGTCAAAGTTCTTCTGGAAACTTCGGAGTAAGTTGTGGAGGTGGTTTTGGTGGAAATGACAACTTCGATCCTGGGGGAAACTTCAGTGGTCAAGTTGGCTTTGGTGGCAGCCATGATGGTGGTGGATATGGTCGCAGTGGGGATGGTTCCAGTGGATTTGGTAATGATGGTGGTTATGGAAGAGGTTCCCTGGTTACTCTGGAGGAAGCAGAACCTGTGGAAGTGGTGGACAGGGCTATGGAATCCAGGGCAGTGGCTATGGCGAGAGTGGCAGCTGTGACAGCTATAACCATGGAGGAGGCAGAGGCAGCTTTGGCAGTGGTAGTGGAAGCAATTTTGGAGGTGGCAGAAGCTACAAGGATTTCGGCAATTACAACGATCAATCTTCTAATTTTGGACCCACGAAAGGAGAAAACTTTGATTATTTTATTTTCTCATCACCATTTATTTCCTCTATGCCCTTTTCCACCTCCACCCATCTCCCTTCACCCCTGCAATCACCACACTGTCGTCTATGTCCATGAGTTCTCTTTTTTGTTTTTTGCTCAATCCCTCTCCCCCACCCTCCCCTCAACCCCTGAGCTGTCTGCCTGCTCTCTATGAGTCTGTCTCTGTTTTGCTTGGTAGTTCAGTTTGTCCATTAAATTGAAAGGAGGAAACTTTGGAGCCAGAACCTCTGGCCTCTATGGTGGTGGAAACCTATACTTTGCCAAACTATGAAACCAAGGTGGCTGTGGCAGGTGCAGCAGCAGCAGTAGCTATAGCAGTGGCAGAAGGTTTTAATGACTTCCAGGAAACAAATCTTAGCAGGGGAAGAGAGCCAGAGACATTACAGGGAGGCTACAAGTTACAACAGATTTGTGAACTCAGCCAAGCACAGTGGTGGCAGAGCCTAGCTGCTACCAAGGCCTAGCTGTGATCTATTAGATGAATTAAAAATAAGAAAAAGCAAAAGCTTTTTTTAAGAGAGAAGATTGAACTTTTCTCCTTTTTAAAAAATATGTTTTATTGATTTGAGGGAGAAAGGAAGGGAGAGAGAGATAGAAACATCACTGAGAGAGAAACATTGACCAGTTGCCTACTACACGCCCCCCACTGGGGATTGAGCCTGCAACCCAGGCATGTGCCCTGACTAGGAATCCAACCAGAGACCTTTTGTTTCATGGGTTGATGCTCAACTACTGAGCCACACCAGAGGACTCTTTCAACACTTTAAATATTTCACTTTTTGCTTGCATGGTTTCTGAAAAGAAATTTAATAAAATATATATTTAATAAAATATATATTTAATAAAATATATATTAAATTTAATAAAATATATATTAAATTTAATAAAATATATATTTTGAACAATAGATATGCAGAATGGACTATATTTTGTTCAAAATAATAATAGCAACAATGTATTATGTGATTATGGCTAATTGGTAAGTAAAATGAATGACAAGTGTAATGAAGGATGTGAAGAAGGATTTGGAATACTGTACAGTATTATAAAATATCTGCATTATATATGAAGCATTACCAGATTAGTTGTGGAAGTATGCTGCAAACTCTTGGGCAAGTAATGCAAACATTTTTTAAATAAGTACAATTGATATGCTAAGAGAAGACAGGCATGGAATCCTAAGATGTTATATTAAAACTAAGAAGGCAGAAAAGGCAGGAAAAAAATGCAACAAACAAAAAACAGTTAAAAATATGATAGATATGAATCCAACTATTAAGTAACCACTTAGATGTGAATAGCATAAGTACACTAATTAAAATACATACAATCTAGCCCTCGCTGGTTCGGCTCAGTGAATAGTGTCAGCCTGCGGACTGAAGGGTCCTGAGTTTGATTCTGGTCAAGGGCACATCCCCGGGTTGCAGGCTTGATCCCCAGTGGGAGGCATGCAGGAGGCAGCCGATCAATGATTCTCTCTCATCATTGATTTTTTTTTCTCTCTCTCTCTCCCTCTCCCTTTCTCTCTGAAATCAATACAAATATATTTAAGAATAAAAAAGACATTCAATCTTAATTAATGAACAAAACAGATCCAGAGACATAGAAGCATGGACTAGACTGCCAAACCTCAGAGGGAAGATAGGGGTGGGTGGGAAGAGATCAACCAAAGAACTTGTATGCATATATGCATAACTCCTGGACACAGACAATAGGGTGGTGAAGGCCTGGGGCAGGGATGGGGCGGGGGTGGGGGGTAGAAGACTAGAAGGGGTCAATGAGTGGGAACAGGGAACATATATAATATTTTCAACAATAAAGATTTTTTAATTAATTGTTTAAAATAAAAAATAAAAGACATACAATCTTCCAAGACTTAACCAGGAAGAAATAGAAAATCTGAACAGACTGATTACTAGAAATGAAATTGAATCAGTAATCAAAAAACTGCCAACAAACCAAAGTCAGGGGCCAGGTGGCTTCACAAGTGAATTCTACCAAACATTCAAAGAAGGATTAATACCTGTCCTTCTCAAACTATTCCAAAAAAAAAAACAACAACAAAAAACAAACAAACAAACAAAAAACTGAAGAGGAGGAAAAGCTCCCAAACTCATTTTACAAGGCCTGCATTACCCTAATATGAAAGCCAGACAGAGTCCAGAGTGAAGAGACTGGAAAAAAATCGTACACCTATGGATGAGGACAGTTGGGGGAGCGGGGTAAGGGTAGAGGATGGGGTGGGAACCGGGTGGAGGGGAGGTATGGGGGGAAAAAAGAGGAACAACTGTAATAATAATAATCTGAACAATAAAGATTTAATTTTAAAAAAATTAGTCTTCTAAAAAAATAAAAGAAAGAAAGCCAGACAAAGATACTACAAAAAAAGAAAGAAAGAAAATGATAAGTCAATATCCCTGATGAACATGGATGTAAAAATCCTCAATAAAATATTAGCAAACCAAATCCAACAATACGTTAAAACAAATCATACACCATGACCAAATGGGATTTATTCCCAGGATACAAGGTTGGTTCAATATCCACAAATCAATTAACATGGTATACCACATAAACAAAATGAAGGATAAAAATTATGTCATGATCAATAGATGCAGAAAAATCATTTGACAAAATCTAGGATCTGTTTATAATAAAAATTATCAGCAAAGTGGGGAGAGAGGCAATATACCTCAACAGAATGAAGGCCATATATGACAAATCATAGCTAACATCATGCTCAAGAGTAAAAAGTTAAAAACTTTTTAAGATCAGTAACAAAACAAAAATTCCACTCTCACTTTTTCCAGACAAGAAATTAAATACATCTAAATTGGAATGGAAGAAGTAAAACTGCCATGTGCAGATGACATGATACTATATACTAAGTCTAGAAGAAGAAATATAAACAGTAAATAGTCAATACATACATATCCATCAATAATTGGATCTAAAAATCAAAATAAACAAACAAGGAATCTATGAACAAAATAATGGATAAAATAGAACCAGAGCTGGGAAACATGGAATAAACTGAGAAGTTGGGAGGGGGGCAGGAAGAGATTAAAGAACTTATATGCATACGTGCGTTACCCGTGGACACAGACAATAAATAGGGGCGGGGTGGGATCCGGGTAGAGGGGGGCAATATCTGTAATACTCTCAATAATAAAGAGATTAAAAAAAAAGAAAGAAAATTAAGAAACAGTCTAATTTGCGATTGTATCAAAAACAATAAAATAGGCGTGCGGAACGGAGCTCGATGGCCGCGATGAACAGGGTGCTGTCTCCAGCGAACTCGCTGTTCGCCTTCTCGCTGAGCGTGATGGCGGCGCTCACCTTCGGCTGCTTCATCACCACCGCCTTCAAGGACCGGAGGTGCCGGTGCGGCTGCACGTCTCGCGGATCATGCTGAAAAATGTGGAAGACTTCACTGGACCTAGAGAAAGAAGCGACCTGGGGTTCATTAACTTCGACATAACGGCAGATCTAGAGAATATATTTGTTTGGAATGTTAAGCAGTTGTTTCTTTATTTATCAGCAGAGAATTCAACAAAAAATAACGCTCTGAACCAGGTTGTCCTTTGGGAGAAGATTGTTCTGAGAGGTGATCATACGAAGCTGCTGTTGAAAGATATGAAAACAAAATATTTTTTCTTTGACTGATGGAAATGGTCTCAAGGGCAACAGGAATGTCACTCTGACCCTGTCCTGGAACGTCGTACCAAACGCTGGAATCCTACCTCTCGTGACAGGCTCAGGACACGTGTCTGTTCCATTTCCAGATACATATGAAATCATGAAGAGTTATTAAATTATTCTGAATCTGAACAGCATATTTTTATACTTACTGGATTTTCTCTCATTTATGTCCTCCCTTGCACCTCCATCTGTTTTTGTTTGTTAACTAAATTTTATTTATTTTGTATGAGAACTAACATCAAAAGGTTTATTTGAAGGGAAAGGTTAAAGTGCTACTTAAACTTAACTTTACAATCAAAACAAAGAAAGGCCACCGGAATGGGTTATTAGAAAAGCGCACTTTAGGATTTGTAAGTTTATCTTTGATGTGTTCCTGGTATCGCCATTCTTTTTTTTTTTTTTTTTAATTGATTTTTTACAGAGAGGAAGGGAGAGAGAGAGTTAGAAACATCGATGAGAGAGAAACATCGATCAGCTGCCTCCTGCACACCTCCTAGGGGGATGTGCCCGCAACCCAGGTACATGCCCTTGACCGGAATCGAACCTGGGACCTTTCAGTCCGCAGGCCAACGCTCTATCCACTGACCCAAACCGGTTCCAGCGCCATTCTTCTTAATGGACGATAAGAAGGTGAGCAGGGAGGGTCTCTGACATTTTCAGGGGCCTGTGGAACTCTGTTCTAGGCCTCTCGTCAGTGTACATTCACCCTGGCAGTGGTGCAGAAGTAGACATTCCTTTTATCTCTCTCAGGGGATGTCTGAGACTGGACACATTCACACAGGCATTTGTGAGAAGCCTGATTTACATACAAAATAGCCCAAGTGGTGAGATTTTGTTCCCTATGTCTTAGGGAGGGCCATAATGCGTTTTTCTTACAGCTGACTCGCACCTTTCTCCACTTAAAGACTAAATACCTCCATCTATGCTGTAAATCCTAACTCATTCTGAAGAGTCTCTTGTCAACCCAATGTGTGTCTTTCAGTCCTTTCTCTGGAATGTTCCATGTGTCCTGTGTGTGGTTTTAGCATTGCCGTTGAAGGTGGACGTGTTTGCATGGTCCCTCTGGGTGAAGTTTCTCTAGGGAGCATGCCTAGTGCCTCTGAGGGCTGATTATTTAAAACGTTCTGCAGGTCCCCATTTTAATAGCCATTGGGGTGATACTTGGTGTGCTTTCCCATGTGCAAGCACTCGCATATGTTACTGTAAGTTATCCTCCATGAGCTGATGAGGTCAGCAGTGCAATGTCAGCTCTTTGCAGACGGAGAAACAAGCCCAGAGGTTGACTGAATGGAGCTGTTACATAGCTCACAAGGACGGGAGTTAGACCTGGAACTCAGATCTGGTTCTCTCAGCTTATCTTTCCTCTTAAGACTAAGCAAAGATCACATGTAATTTCATTACATATTTTGTCGCCCTGGACACCCTGTGTACCACTCCTAGAAGGGCTTTCCATCCCATGTGGAAGTAATTTTACTTATGTTAAAAGTGTAAGAATCCAAATGTATAAAAATGACTTAGAGATTAAACTCATGATAATACAAAAAAAAAAAGAATAAAATACCTAGGAATCAATTTAAATAAGGCTAAAGACCTGTACTCAAAAAACTATAACATTGCTGAAAGAAATCAATGAAGACACAAAATAAATGGAAAGATATACCATGCTCATGAATTGGAAGAATTCACATTGTTAAAATGTCCATATTACCCAAAGCAATTTGCAGGTTCAAAACAATCCTTATCAAAATACCAATGGCATTTTTCACAGAATTATAAACTTATGATCTTTATGTTTAAAAGTTTCCTTTATCTGATCATTGTCAACATATTCATTTATATATTTTAGATTTTTCTTTATGATTTCATTTTTACAGGTAATGTTTTGATCTATCTGGGAATTTATTTTGGCTCTTGTTAGAGATCCATCTCACCCTATTCCCCAAATGGCTAGCCCAGTGGTCGGCAAACTCATTAGTCAACAGAGCCAAATATCAACAGTACAACGATTGAAATTTCTTTTGAGAGCCAAATTTTTTAAACTTAAACTATATAGGTAGGTACATTGTTATTAACTTAATTAGGATACTCCTAAGGCTTAGGAAGAGCCACACTCAAGGGGCCAAAGAGCCGCATGTGGCTCACAAGCCCCAGTTTGCCAACCACGGGGCTAGCCAATTGCCCAAAACCATTTATTGCATCATCTGTCTTTTCCCCATTTAATTGAAATGTGGTTTTTATTCTGTTGTATATTCTTACATGTATTTGGAGATATTTCTCTTGTATTTCATTGACCTGTTTCTCTTCCTGCCCCAGCATCATGTTATTTTAGCTACCTAGTTTTATAACAAGTTTTAACATCTGGCAGGCTAGTTTTTAATTCTGTTTGGACAAGTTGACTTTCTGAACCGTGTGGGATTTCTAACATGATATCAGAAGGTTCAGTAAGCAGTACCCAAAGAGAAGCCAACAAATTCATCCTATTGAGCAAGACAGTAGGAGAGGTATTTCCAGGTATTTCTGGTATTAGTGATAATCTTAGTCTCAATGTGGACACTGTCAGCACTTTGATTAAAATTATTATACTTGTTTAAACTGGTAACCTGTGAATCACTTGGGAATGAACAAAACTGCTCTAATAAATTGCTCTAAATCAGTCCAAGTTGAAGAAGAGCTCACCAGATTGTTTTCAAAACCCATTTTTCTCAAAAGTAATTTTTAGCTTACCAGCAGTTTTGTCTCTTCTTGTAGTCTTTAATCAATAACTGAATCATTCATGTATGTAAATATTAATTATAAAACATGTTGGCATAATAACCCACTACAAAAACGATAACATGTGGGAACAACTGATTTAAGGCATTCTAAGAATAATAACAATTGCAAGAAACCCATGGGACAGGTAGAGAGCATATATCATAAAGAATTATTTTATACTAGAGGCCCAGCGCATGATTAAATCATGCGCATGTAGGGTCCCCTAGGCCTATCCTGCCATCAGGGCCATGTCCACTGCTCCCGACACCTCGCATGCTCTGCGGACGCTGCCGCCCCTTGCCCTCCATCGTATGCCAGGTTCTCACCTTCCCTGGGTCTGGCGTTCACCCACTTGGAAGATGCCTGTAGGCAGCAGTCCCACTGTGGAGCTGCTCTCCGCGCCCTCCTCTTTGGCCATGACCCGCGGGCCGTGCCATCTGGTATCGGGATGCCGGGGTGTCCTTCTGCTCCACCGCCTCTGCTCGGGTAGTAACCGCTGCCGCCACCACAGTCACCGTGTAAGAGTAAAGCCGGCAGGCTGGTGGCACACGCGAGTGCACACTCCCTTACACTCCCCCCCACTCCCGCACCTCTCAAAGGTTAGCCCCACCCTGTCGAATCCAGCCAATCCGGGAGCCCTGCTGCCCCACCTCTAGCCAATCCACTCGCCCACCGGCCTCACACAACCCCCCTCCCCTGCAACTGCCTTCCCAACCACCCAGGAGGCTCTCAGTCTTTTGAGCCAGTTCTGGAGCCGGACCTTGCAAACCCGTGAAGGCGGGGAGGGCCACCTAACACACCAGGAAGCTGAAGTCCGAGGCTGAGTGTGAGCGCAGCTCGACTCTGTTCCCTCCCATGGAGCCTGTCCTATCCCTCTGCGTCAAGTGCTCAGGTCCTGCCCCTCCCTGGCGTCAAGGGCCTATTCTGCCTCCCCACTGCCCGCTGCCTCCCGCCACCCACCGCCCGCCGCGCCCTGGCTCCGCTTCCGCCTCCCGCCTCCGCCACCTTGGCTCCATTCCTGTCTCTGCTGCCTCTACTTTGCTCCCTTCTGCAGCACTTGGCTTCCTTCTATGTTGTCTTCAGTCTTTGCTCCCAGCTGGTATATGCAAATTAACCGCCATCTTGGTTGGGTTAATTTGCATATAGTCTCTCTGATTGGCTGGTGGGCATAGCGAAGGTACAGTCAATTAGCATCTTTGTCTTTTATTAGTGTAGATACTTATTTAAACCCAGTAAAAATAGGTGTTTCTGCATTCTAGTTTGTATTCATTGGTTTCATAAAATGAAGGTCTTCTTTTTAAAAAATTTATCTTTATTGTTGAAAGCATTACAGATGTCCCCTTTATTTGTGTTTTTTTCCCATTGACCCCCCCCACCCTGCACCTGCCCCTCCCAGCCTTCACCACTCTATTGTCTGTGTCCATGAGTTATGCATTTATGCATAAAAGTTTCTCCATTAATCACTTCTCACCCACCACCCACTCCGCCTTCTCTCTGAAATGTCTTCTTTTTAATTGATCAATATTTGAGATTCATCTGGATATTTGATAAGTGGGGCTCTCAGTCATAAAGAGAATAGGTTTGTGGATTCTGAAAGTCATCCCTAAATATAACTCAAGCCATATTGTAGTGCCCTTTGAATTTTTTGGTTCATTTTATGGCATTTTCCTGTGTCCCAAAAAATGCAAAGCCAAGGCACCTAGCACACTGTCTGTCATACAGTGGGGTCACCTGGCGGACATGGCTCAATGGTTGAACGTCAACTTGTGAAACAGGAGGTCACGGTTCAATTGCCGGTCAGGGCATATGCCTAGGTGGCAGGCTCTGGCTCAATCCCCAGTGTGGGGTGTGCGGGAGGCAGTGCAGAAGGCAGCTAATCAATGATTCTCTCTCATTGATGTTTCTGTCTCTCTATCCCTCTTTCTTCCTCTCTGAAATCAATAAAAATATATTTAAAAAGAAAAGAAATTTACATTCATTATTTGGAAACTTCTATGGGATAAAAGGAGATACTTGGGGGTATTGTAAAATAACTTTCCAAGTGAGTAGTCAACTCATTATCTTTCAGTCAGGAGGACATAGAACACACATGTCAGAATGTACATGCCTGCGCGCACACACATACACGCACAGCTTCCAGAGACAATGGCATTATTTCACACTAGAAGCCCAGTGCATGAAATTTCATGCACTATGAGGGGTCCCTCAGCACCGCCTGTTTCCTCTTGCAGTCCGGGACCCTTCACTCCTTACTGCCTGACTTCAGCAGAGGCAGGAGAGGCTCCAG
Source organism: Myotis nattereri (assembly GCF_964212035.1). Lineage (NCBI taxonomy): Eukaryota > Metazoa > Chordata > Mammalia > Chiroptera > Vespertilionidae > Myotis > Myotis nattereri. Next base: position 28,153,343 of record NC_138076.1, read on the forward strand.
CCATCGCCGCTGCATTCACCAGCCTCATCAGCCGTGAGCTGTGAGCCATGAGCACAGCTTCTGGCTGAGTGGTGCTCCCCCTGTGGGAGCATACCGACCACCAGGGGCAGCTCCTGCATTGAGCATCTGCCCCAGGTGGTCAGTGCACGACATAGCGACCGGTCATTCCGCTGTTCAGTCGATTTGCATATTAGGGTTTCATTATGTAGGTTTCTTTTCTCTCTAAACTTCAGAGCACTCATGGTTAAATGTTTTGCATTCAGTAATTCATAAGCCTATTCTGCCAGATGTGGATGGTTGAGTGTCTCTACAGTCTCATTATTGAGTATCTGCATAGCAGCTCTCACTTTTCACCAAGAAGCAACAAGCTGTCAATTAACCAGTATGTGTATGTCTCCCAGCACCCTGTTAAAACACCAAGAAATATTGTGTTAAATGCCAAATTAGGTTCTAAAAATTATGTTTTAATAGATGGGAGAAATGGGCCTCCACTGGGAGCTTCACCCTACCGGCGATTTCAGGGTGAGAAAAGAACTACTGTTTCTAAAATTTCTTTGTGAAAAGGATTCACGTGGCCCTCAACTATTTTAGGGGATTTGGTGCAGGTGTGGTTGCCCCAAAAGGCCAGAGGAGCTCAGTGAGGGGAGCAGTGTGCTGGGACAGAGCCTCCAAAGGGGACAGAGCAAAGGAAATTTTTATTCGCTGCCTTGAGTGTGGAACATTGGGGAGAAGAAATAATGTTTCAAATGGATATTGGGAAAGTTTTCCATAAGATGCTTATTATGTAAAATCCCTTTATTTCTCCCTTGCAGCGGTTCTCAACCTGTGGGTCGCAACCCCTGAAAATACATCCTGCATATCAGATATTTACATTACGATTCATAACAGTAGCAAAATTACAGTTACGAATTAGCAACGAAAATGATGGTTGGGAGTCACCACAACATGAGGAACTGTATTAAAGGGTCGCGGCAGGAAGGTTGAGAACCACTGCTAGAGGATGCATAATAAAAATCAACTGTATTCTGTTGAAATAAGACCATCCAAATCTGTAGAGAGTTTTTATAGAAATTTATTTGAGTCGAACAGAGGATATGCCTAGAAGCAAGATCTCAACAGACTGAGAAAATGCTTCTCAGAAAAGTGGTTTGCAGCTTCATATATCATATATATACATATATATATATATATATATATATATATATATATATATATCAGAGAGGAAGGGAGAGGGAGAGAGATATAGAAACATCAATGATGAGAGTGAGTTATTGATCGGCTGCTTCTTGCATGCCCCGCATTGGGGATGAAGCCTGCAAACCGGGCATGTGCCCTGACCGGGAATTGAACCCTGACCTCCTAGTTCATAGGTTGATGCTCAACCACTGAGCCAGGCTGGATGGGATGCAGTTTCTTTTGTGCATTTAGAATTAAGAAGATTACATGGAAGTGGGAGAAATTGAGGTGGGGAATTATGTGTTTTCTTGAGGGTATTTTCAATTCTGAGAGGTCTGAAAAGAGGCATTTCCAAGGTGTTTAGTTAACCTGATGCCCAGAAACAACGGACAGGGCTTGCTTTCAGCAAAGATTAAAACTTTTACTAAAGCCAAATCCGGTTTGGCTCAGTGGATAGAGCGTCGGCCTGCGGACTGAAAGGTCCCAGGTTCGATTCCGGTCAATGGCATGTACCTGGGTTGCGGGCATATCCCCAGTAGGAGATGTGCGGGAGGCAGCTGATCGATGTTTCTCTCTCATCAATGTTTCTAACTCTCTATCTCTCTCCCTTCCTCTCTGTAAAAAATCAATAAAATATATTTTTAAAAAAACAAAAACAAAACAAAACCAAAAAAAAACTTTTACTAAAGAAGTTCTGTGCCTGGTGTGTGACTACCCACCATGACCTGCCAGGTAGGAATGTATGATCAGATCACCCTGTGAGGTTACTTTCAGTTCGATTTATTACAGCACCACCCCCTCTTCTTGTGCACAGATGCATGTATATACATGTGTCTCTCCTAAGAGGATGATTGTGATGTTTATATCTCAGTACTTATTTTTATTTTCCTTAGGTTTTTGCATTAGCCAGGACTTCTGGAATAATGTTAAAGAAGGAAATTTAAAAAAAAAAAAAAAAGAGAGAGAGAGGGAAGGTGGAAGTTAATCAGGCAATAATTTTGTAGTTTAGTAATTCTAACTCTGGGTACACTTATGTAAATATTGGGAAGTATAACTTCTCTTTGATTAATAAAATATCATAATCTTATCTGAACACAAGAGTGAAATATATGTGCACCACAACCAAATATGAGTATAAATCTGCTCCATAGATTGCTTACTTTAGTAAGAATATTTTTTTCTAAGACTCTGTGTCACCAAAGCATAAATTAGTATAATCAACACAAATACACAAGCACACAATTTTGTTTTCTGTCTTAAATTTTTAATTGAATTTACAGAATAATTTACAACAACGTCAGATGTTTAACCTTTGAAAGAATAAACCTTTACATTGATTCCCTTGATATGGATGAAAAACCTGAGTTATGCTGGAATTAATTTAACTGGGTTTTTAATTTAAATGGGTTTTCTCTTTGAAGCAACTCATGCGTGGATAGAGAGCTGGCTTCACTTAACTCTGTATAAGTCCTTCTGCTAATGGAACACACATTGGCAAGATCACACTCACTTTTCCTACATACAAAAGACATCAGGAAATTAAAAACAAGTGGCATTATTTTATAAAAAGTTATTTGTTCCAAATGAAAAGATTCACTTCAAAATGATTGGTAATGAGAGCTTCTGTAGTTGCAAGCTTTAAATTTCATTGTAGGCACAATGCTTAAAACAACAACAACTATCCTTTAAAATATGCTTATTCTGGAAATATAGATATTCTGGTAATCTCATTTTCAACAATGAAGACTCCTCTCTATAGACTCCAAGTTCTGAGGGAGAGGCAGGGTAATGAGTGAATCAGAAAAAATTAGGAAATAGAAAGGCAGGTCCAGAATAAATGTTGAATGCCATAAACTCTTAATCCACAAATCTAAGAGTTCAATGAAATTCAGCCTATGAACACTTACTAAGCACTCTTTGTGTGACATGCAATGGACAGCAGAGGATAGAGAGTGACAGAAATCCTTTGACCAAACTGTCATCAGCCTCCTGAACCTTCTTCTAGTCAAGGGGTGGGCAACCTTTTTGTGAGTGAGTGCCCAAACCAGCAAAATCTCTGACTCAAAATTCTTTTGCGTGCCAACCCTAATTTTTTGAGAACATGTTACGCCTACTTGATATCTCTTAAGGTGTACATACCTATGAAGAAATAATAAAATTCATTCGAGTGACAAAAACACCATATATGATGATGAAAAATGCATTTACTTTTTAATGTATACATGTACACTGATAGCCCGAGAGAAAACTTTATGACTCCATTTGATATTATCAGTGGGACTTTTGCTGCTGCATCACTGATGACAGAGATTTTACATCCGGTTTATATTTCATGACCTTCAGAGATATGCATGAGCTACTACTTTCATCCATCAGGCTACTCCTATTATGAGACTTAACAAAATTCATCACTGAGAACAAAGATTCACAAGCATATGTGGATGAAAACATGGAGAGTAACGCTGTTGCGAAGTTTTTTAAACAGGAAAAATTTTCTGGAATGGCATTCCAAGTCCTCAATAGTTTGTTTTTTACACTTCTCTTTGGTACTCCTGTCTCTAATCGCTTTTTTTCAATGTTTTCCAAGTGAACTCTAAGGTCAATAAATTTCTGCTTCCAAATTGAGCTACTCTGAAATTCAATCAACTGCATTTCAAAGTCACCCATGTCTATCCATGAAAACATTTGTAAGTTTAGTTCCTCCAGTTTCATGCTGTCTGGAAACCTCATGAATTTTGCTGTATCTTCCAGTTCTCTGAATTTCACAAATCTTGGGAAGAACTGCTCAATAGTTGACTCAATGATGTTTAAAAACAGCTTTTGAAGGCTTTGACAGTCTGTTCTGTCATCTTTTGGGAGGCCTTTAATGTGCCTCTTGAGGTTTGGGAAATATCTAAATCTCTCACCATCCACATCCCTCTTAAAGACTTTCAGTTTCTTTTCAAAAGCCTTCATGTAACCAAACATAACATCAAATGTCTTGCCAGTTCCTTGTAATTTAACATTTAAGTCATTCAAATGTTCACAAAAATTGTAAATGGAAGATTATAGGAGAGGGTTTCACGTGCCTGCAAAAGTTACTGGCGTGCCATGTTTGACACACGTGCCAGGGGTTGCCCACCCCTGTTCTAGCCCCATCTGTGTTCTCCCTTGTAAAATTCTGTTTTAGCAAGAACCCTGATAAGTCAGTTTAGCCAGAGTCTCCCATCCTCCATCTCTGAGCACCCTCAGCATCTAACTGGGTTCCTCATCCTTCACCACCTCCCAGGTGAGGTTCGATCATCCTTGCTGTCATCAGCAGAGATACTGTTAGGCCAGTCTAGTCAGGGTCTCCATTACCCTTGATGTTTCCTTTCAGCGATTGCGTATTTTCTAACCCCCACCCTGCTCCTTGACTGCCAATTCCCACTTTCCCATGCTGGATTCACAACTGAGCCTGGTTCTATACTGTCTTCTCTTCCTCCCTATGGCAACAGTCCCAAATAAAAGTTTTTACTGCTTTAATACTCTCCACCTCTGATTTTTCTTTGCCAGGAGGAACATTAAAAAATCCACACTGAGCGAAAGGAAGTGCCACATGTATTTGACAAACAGGCAGCATCTGCTTTAAGAAGTATTAAGGAATAATGATAAGGTGGAGGTAGGTACTTTTTTATATGGGTTCTTTCAGTGCTCTGTAGGTGACTGGTCCCCTGATAGTTGTGGGAAATGGTTTTGTAAAATTTTACCTAGATTTTAAGCCAACCTAAATCATGTTGTTGACACTGAGATGGTAGGAATGGGTTACATAATTCCTGGTGCCCCAAATTCTGCCCTCATAACTCAGTTCTGGGATCTGCAACTGAGTTATGCATATACAAGCCGCTCCCGGCAACAGATACATAATTGCCTTCTGGGAAGGTCCTCTGCCTCATCTCTGTCTTCAGGCATGGGGTGGATGAAATATCTGAAATATTAACGAGTAGAAAAGACTCTATTAATAATGAAAAAATGAAAATAGCAACATGTGAAAAGAGAGAATGTGGTTCATTGAGGTGCCAGCTCCCTGGGCAGTGCGTAGCCGCCCCTGATTGTTCTGTGGGAAGGCAGTGCACCCAGTACTGGCAGATGGAGACATCCTGTCACAGAGAGAAAGCAGCTGGAGGAATGATTGAAATTGCTGTGCTGGTGTCAGAGGAAGAGAAGCCTTTTTCAAGGAAAGAATGATCAATGTTTTAATATGAATGCTTTTGCACTTCGAAGCACCTTGTGGGATGATTGGCAGAAGGAGCCTCGGCATCCTGGGGGTGGGAAAAACTGGGGACTCTTGGAAGACTGTGAGGACAGTTCTAGACATCTTTCTCCACTCATCACTCTCGGCATCACATCTCTACTGGAGACAGTGGTGGGGTCCCTGCCAGAAGAGAGTCTAAGACAGAGGCGCTCAGAAATGTTCATTGAGTAGGAACTTAGCACTGTGCTGGTTGCTGGTAACCGTGATGAATATGATAGACCTGATCCTTGCTACCATGGGACTCACAGTTCAGAGGGGAAGACAAGAAGTAAACAAGTCAAATCGAAGTAAACAAGTGCGAACTACAAAAGGTTAAGTAAGAGGATGTGACTGAAGCTCAGAAGAGGGGATCTAACTAAGTGTGTGTGAGTGGATGGGGGAGGCGGTGGTCAGGGAAGGCTTCTCAGGGGAGAAATGACTAAGCTACCACCTGAACAATGAATGGGGTTTAAACAGGAGATGGGATGAGGGTGGAGTATTCCAGGCAGAGGGAATTCCAGGGCCATAGAATTCCCTTGCAGTGGACATGGACATCATTCATTTTTATTTTGTTGCTAAGCGTCTTTTCCCCTGATGTGAAGTGCTTTTGGGGATGGGAATACTCCACCAGATGTCAGCCCGCATTCTGGATTGAGCTTTGGAATGTTTCACAGTTTTTCTTTGTGACTGGGATATAATTAGAACAGGGTCCTACACCTTTCCTAAACGGATTTTTGTAATCTTGGTATGTGGGGACTATATTTATGGCTCTGAGCCATCAAGATTGGGCCTTACTGCATACTTTATCAAGCCCAGGGTCCTGGAGATCACTGGTTAAGGTCACAGGCAAATGCCAAAGCTCACTGTGTTCCCTTTCATGAAAATTGGCTCACTGCTTGTTATAAAAGGACTAGAGGCCTGGTGCACAAAAATTTGTGCACTTGGGGTGGGGGCTCCCTCAGCCCGGCCTGTGCCCTCTCACAGTCTGGGACCCCTCGGGGAATGTTCACCTGCTGGCTTAGGCCCACTCCCCGGGGGGATTGGGCCTAAGCTGGCAGTCAGACATCCCTCTGGCAGCCTGAGAGCCCTAGGGGGATGTCCACTTGCCAGCGGGGAGCAGGCCTAAGCTGCAGTCAGACATCCTTAGCGCTGCTGAGGAAGTGGGAGAGGTTCCCACCACCACTTCTGTATTGGCAGCCGTCAGCCTGGCTTATGGCTGAGCAGAGCTCCCCCTGTGGGAGCACACTGACCACCAGGGGGCAGCTCCTGCATTGAGCGTCTGCCCCCTGGTGGTCAGTGTGTGTCATAGTGACCAGTCATTCTCAGTCATTCTGCTGTTAGGGTCAATTTGCATATTACCTTTTTACTATGTAGGATGAGGGGTATTAAGGTTAGGAAGGGTTTTGCATGGGAGTGGCATGTGAACTATATTACAAACCAGAGGCTCTTAGCCTCTATCAACTTTTTAAAATTGTGCTAAAATACACATAACTTAAAATTTACTGTTTTAATCATTCCAACCATACAGTTCAATTGTGTTAAGTATACTCACACTATTGTGCAACCAATCTCCAGATGTTTTATATCTTACAAAACTGAAAGGCTATAGACATTAAACAACAACTCCCCATTCCCTTTACCGGCAACTCCATGTAGCTGCCATCCTACCTTGTGTTGGTGTTCATTTCACTACTCCAGATACCTCATTTAAGGGGAGCCTCAAGGAGTTTGGGCGTTTGTGTGTGTGAATGTGTGATCAAATTATTTCACTTAGTGTAATGTCCTCAAAGCTTATCCATGTACTAGCATGTGTCAGAATTTCATTCCTTTTCAAGGCTGAATAATATTTCATAGTAGTATATGCCAGATTTTGTTTATCCATTCATCCATTGATGGACACTTACTAGCAGACTAGTGCTGCTGTGAACATGAATACCCAAACATCTTTTCTTGATCCTGCTTTCAATTTTTTTGAGTATATACTCAGAAATGGACATGCTAGATCTTATTTTATTTCTCATTTTTTGAGGAATCTTCATATTGTTTTCCAAAGCAGATATACAATTTATATTCCCACCAAAAATGCACAAGCCTTCCAATTTCTCCATGTTATTGGACAATATTTATTTTGTGTGTTTTTTATAGTAGTTGTCCTAATGGGTATAAGATGATAGAATCATTGTAATTTTGACTTTGATTTTCCTAATGTTTAGTGATGTTGAGCATCTTTTCACGTGATTTTTGGCCACTTGTCTATAAACTCTGGAGAAATATACATGCAAATCCTTTGTTCAACTTTTAATTGGGTTGTATGGTTTCATATTGTTGAGATGTAAAAATTATTTATATATTTAGATATTAATCTTTATTGGATATAGTATTTACAAATAGTTTCTCCCATTTCTTAGGTCATCTTCTCACTTTGTTGATTGTGTCCTTTAATGCACAGAAGTTTTTAATTTTGAAGTAGTCCAATTTATCTATTTTTACTTTTTTTTTCCCCTTTCATCCTCAATTACTAATCTGTTTTTTTGGCAAGGTTTGTCTGCTCTAGAGCAGATTGCAATGTAATGATATCAAAAGAATCTCTTTAAATTGCCTCTGACGTATTGTAGTTTCACATAAAAGAAAACGAAGTAGCAGTGCCAGTGTGTGAGACTTTCTAGGTCTGCTCCTCATGTGTCCTTGGCAGGACACGTCTTCCCGGACACAGGGAGGGAATAGGACACAGTGTGGGACCATATGCTCACAGAAGTGATGGTGGCTTCATTGCAGCAGGGGCAGAGAGGCGTCCGGATGGTGTGACGTGGTGCTGAGCAGTTGGCAGGTGTGTTTGGGTGTGGGAGAAGAATTTGCATTTGGATAAGATCCTGGATCTGAGGGTGGAAACTAGAGATTAGATGAGCAGGTGCTGGTGAGGTTCAATGCTAAAAAAAGAAGGAGAAGGAGAAGAGAAATCAGACTGAATCATGGAGAAGGAAATCCACCAGAAAATGGAAGTTATGGAGGTGGAACAGGACTGGGAAGGGGTACTGATAACTGATAGAAAGTCTGTAAAGCAGAAAGTCTAAATGTAGAATCTGGAAGTAGTAGATGGTACTTAAACAGACTAAAAACAAACAAGAAAAATAAGAATATAGGAGTCACTTCTATACAGTAAGAAGAACAGCATCCCATCCCCCTTTTTAGAGGAAGTTATAAGAATGTGATAACAAAATTATGACAATTATATGAAGGAGAGTACAAAAGAGATAAACACAAAAATATAAGGAAATAGATTATTTATTTATTTATGTAAATGAGAAGGGTAAGAATAATTTTGGAGCATCTGAATCATCTATATTTATTTCTGGAACACATAAATAATTGTCCCAGTGGTCTTTTTAAAGCTAGAATTTATTTTACCCTTTTCTCTTGAGGTATTGACTACATACCACGGTGTACCGGTTAATAATGCAGATTTTTTTCAATAGATGGAGTTACACATATGTTGATATGTATGTGATTTGATATGTATGCTATTTTTTTGTATTGACAACAAGCTTCAAAACTTCATATATCAAATTTGCTGAAGGTGTTAACATCATAGATATTTTTATGCTTAAAAATGTTGAATTTCGTGCCAAACAAAGAGCATTTGCGGGAAGTTTTAATTCGTGACTTTATTTTGAAGAAAAGTGCTGCTGAAAGCTATTGTATACTTCGGGAAGCTTATGGTGAACATGCTTCATCTCAAGATACTTGTGAACGCTGGTTTAAATGCTTTAAAAGTGATGATTTCGATGTGAAAGACAAAGAACGTCCAGGTCAACCGAAAAAGTTTGAAAACCAACAGTTACAAGCATTATTGGACTAAGATGGGTGTCAAACTCAAAAACAACGTGCAGAAAGATTAAATGTTGCTCAGCAAACAATTTCTGATCATTTACAAGCAATGGGAAAGATTTTAAAGGAAGGAAAATGGGTGCCACATCAACTGAACAAAAGACAAATGGAAAACCGAAAAGTCATCAGTAAAATGTTGCTTCAACGGCAAAAAAGAAAGTCTTTTTTGCATCGAATTGTGACTGGCGATGAAAAGTGGATTTATTTTGAGAATCCCAAATGCACAAAATCATGCGTTGATCCAGATCAACTATCAACATTGACTGCAAGGCCAAATTGCTTCAGAAAGAAGACAATGCTCTGCGTTTGGTGGGATCAGGAAGGTGTGGTGTATTATGAGCTTCTAAAACCAGGTGAAACAGTTAAAACTGAATGCTACCAACAACAAATAATCAATTTGAACCACTCTTTGATCATGAAACAACCAGAATGTGCCAGAAGACACAGCAAAGTAATTTTGCTTTATGATGACACACCATCACACACTTCAAAACCACTTAAAGACACATTAAAAGACCTTTTCTGGGAAGTATTAACCCACCCGCTGTATTCACCAGACCTGTCGCAATAACTGAATGCTGCCATAGTAGAGCCAGAGCAGTCAGATGATGCATAAGTGAGTGAGCATGGCTATTTCCCAATAAAAGCTTATGAACACTGACATCTGAACTTAATATAACTTTCATGTACAATGAACTGTCATTCATCTTATTTTTTTAAATCTTAAAATGTAAAAACCATTGTTAGCTTGCAGGGTGTGCAAAAACAGGTTTGGGTCATATGTGGCCCATGAACTGTAGTAACTTGTGCTCTATACTAAGAAGAGATTTTATTTTATTCACTTGTCAGCATTTTTCTCAGTGTTTTTTCCCTAAAGTTTTATTAAATAAATTTGGAGGTCTATATTCCAGATCCTTTTTATTTTCTGAGGCTCTTTCTACCACTTGTAAGAGAGAGATGTTATTTTTATTAACCCAGAATATGCGGCTTTTTTTACAGTGGCAAAATGAATTATTTTTCAAAAGCACCAGTCAGGTTTAAATTTAGAGTTATGTCTTTTTAAGTAAAAACTAGATTTTCATCTTCTGAGGAAAATTTTGAGAAAATGCCAAACGTAATTCTTGGCTCATAGCAGGTACTTAGAATTTGAATTGATGTTTATATGATGATATTTCTGGAACATCCCATTTTTTCAGATATGAAATGCTGCACTAAACTTCACTAGTTCAGACTAATCAAAGGGGTCAGTCAAATTGATAATACAATATGAAGTTTATCTGATAATAAAGTTGGTTTAAGTATTTTCAGAAAACTAATCAACTTACATGGTTTAATGTAAATGAGTATGTCTAAATTGATTAAGGATACTTAAACATAATTAAGTTCTTCATAGGCATAAATTATTTTCTTTAAAAATCATTCTTATATTATGTACTTAAGCTAGCCAAAAAGAGCTTGGCAATGCAAAATAAAAATGAGGTTTAGCATAGTATATTCAAATGCTCTTTAATACCAGTATGAATGAATGGACGTGCTTTTCTGAGGTTTAAAGTGTCTCTAGGTACATCTTGACACGTGCTTTTCAGATTTAATAACTTTGGGATTATGACAAGATGTCTTTGGTTTGTAGATAATGTGATGTTGTGAGAAAAAACTATTTTCTAACTTTTCCAATAAAGAAGTATTATTGTACCTTTCAGATTGCTAAAGAAAGAGTAAAAGCCGAACATGATCTCTGATCTGGAAGTTGTTGGTGAAGAGAGGGAAAAGGGAAGACTAAAAGTCTAACAAAAAGCAGGGTTAATATAATGACTTCGTTGGTTGACAGGGCTCAAGGTATAGCATTCATGTTCCCCATCCAATGAAAAAATCAATTGAAAAAGAAAACAATGGAGTTAGGTTTTGGGGAGACCAAATGATCAGCTTTACAAAGGGTACGCCGATAAGGGAGATTGTGCCTTACACCTGTAGCCAGTCACCTTTCTAACACGGAGCCCCATCGTTAGAAAGCTTTCTCAGCTAGTCACTGGTCATCTCCCACTGAGGCAGGCCTTTGTACATATTCAGCATAGAAGACCATGCAGAGCATTACACCAATGACTGTCCTTCCAGGTGGAAGGGATTCAGAGATAAAAGGAGAGAAGATACTCGGTGAGGTAAGGGGTAGGTACTCACATATTTTAGTTTATTCTGCAGTTGGAAAATGTTCAGGTTGCAGGTTCAACACCCGGTCGGGATGAGTACGGGCATATGGGAGGAAACTGATTAACTGATTGACATTTCTCTCTCTCTCTCTCTCTCTCTCTCTCTCTCTCTCTCTCTCTCTCTCTCTCCCCCCCCCCCGCCCCCTCTTTCTCTCTCCAATAAAAAACACACACACATATCCTCAGGTGAGGATTTAAAAAAAGAGTTACAAGACAGTAATATATGCTAATTAACACTTCTATATTATTTGGATTTTCTAAAAACAAAGTAGAAAGTTAAAGTTTCATTCTCTTCTAATTTACCTTCTTCCTTCCTTCCTTCCTTCCTTCCTTCCTTCCTTCCTTCCTTCCTTCCTTCCTTCCTTCCTTCTTTCCTCCCTCCCTTCCTTTCTTATACAAAATCGATAACACTACAGCATGCTTTTTTTCACACAGCATAATACATCTTTTCAGGTCAATACATAAAACCTACAGAGGTCATTTTGAGTTGAATTCTGAGACTCTGCCACATCATAATTTGACATCTAAATTGATCCAGCTCAGCAACCTTACAGTGTTTGCTCAGGGGGCTTAGTAACACCCCCCCAAATGACCCAGCTGAGTTTAGAGCACTGGCCTCCTGACTCAAGCCAATGTTCTTTCTACTCTACTAATTGTTCACTTGCCCCTCGGTGAGAATTAATGTACTAGATCCTTTCTTGGTGATGAACTTTAAAAGGGGGGTATGCATGAATATTGTGGGTTCCTTCCTGGGTTAATATTTTATATGATGGAGGAAAAAATCTGTAGGCTTTGCACCGTAATGACAACTTTGCCAACTTCTCTGCAGGCCCCAGGATTGGCCAGATCTCATGTTATGGTTAATAAAGGAGAGAAGCCATTCCATAGCTATTAAGAGATTACAATGTATGCTTCATATTTTTCAAACACCAAAAAGGAAAATGGACTCCGTGGACCCAAGTGCAATAAATGAATAAAGCAGAAATAACCACACCTCTAGGCAAGTTCTCACAGGAACTGTGCACAAGTTCCTTGCTCACAGCAAATTCATATGCTGTTCTGAGGAAATCTTAATTCCATCGTTAACCCACGTAAGACAGTAAATCAATTTACAACATCAGTGTGATACATGCTCCACAGCTCTGGCAAGATTTAGAGTTTAATCTTCAATGTGCTTCCTAAGCTTGCCTGTCAACTTCTGGTGGGGCAGGTGAGTGTTTTGTGATTTGGATGCCACAAAGCACGTTGGAGGTTGTGGGACGTTGCAGCCATGTGTCCCAGGCTTCATCGACATTCTGCTTGCGTGGGAGAAAACACATGTTTTGGAAACATTAATTGTGTCTTCATACTGCATAGATATTTCTTAGCCAGGTCCATCTAAGAAAACACTTTGAAATATCTGCTGTGCACCATGCTAAAACCTTCCGTCTTGTTGAATCACAAACAGCCTTGGTCTCACGCTGCCTTCATGCTCTCTGTAGTCAGTGGCAGCTGACTACACCGAGAATGCTGATAAATAGCATGAATATTACCTGTCAGGATTTATAGTGAACACTGAAGAAGTGTATTTAAGGATTACGTAAAGTGATCACTAAGGACTTTTAAAACTACAAGCAGTCGCATTCACATACTATATTTTTCCTCTCTGCATGAGCTTGTCATCAGGATGAGAAGTATTTCCAAGAGTTCGAAAAACTGAATAGTTTTTGCCGTATGAGAGCCTGTGTCTGTGAAGTTACGCACAGAGCCTCAAAGAAATGTGCTGGCTGGCAGCTTGTATTTTTCAACCTGGTTAGCAGGTTGAAAAAAAACCTTTTTCTTCTCTTCAAAGTCTGGTCTTTCAGCCGTTGATAATGATTTTAATAAGGATGTCTAAGACATAAGCTATAGTCCAGTAAATTAGCAACATCATACACTTGACAAAAATGAAACCAAAAGGACATGAAGATGTTTTTAAAATTATAAAAAGCCCAAATAATGAAAACCATTGCGTTCAACACCCTGCCAAAGAGAGGTTGGAAATTCCTCACAAACCATCTTCCCCATAGTGAGCGGTCATTAGTGACCTGCTTCCCCATCATTAGTGATCTGCTTCCCCAGGAGTGAGCGGTCACTAGTGATATGCTACCCATCATTAGTGATCTGCTTCCCCAGGAGTGAGCGGTCACTAGTGATCTGCTACCCATCATTAGTGATCTGCTTCCCCAGGAGTGAGCGGTCACTAGTGATCTGCTACCCATCATTAGTGATCTGCTTCCCCAGGAGTGAGCGGTCACTAGTGATCTGCTTCCCCAGGAGTGAGCGGTCACTAGTGATCTGCTTCCCCAGGAGTGAGCGGCCATTAGTGATCTGCTTCCCCAGGAGTGAGCGGTCATTAGTGATCTGCTTCCCCAGGAGTGAGCGGTCACTAGTGATCTGCTTCCCCAGGAGTGAGCGGCCATTAGTGATCTGCTTCCCCAGGAGTGAGCGGTCACTAGTGATCTGCTTCCCCAGGAGTGAGCGGTCACTAGTGATCTGCTTCCCCAGGAGTGAGCGGTCACTAGTGATCTGCTTCCCCAGGAGTGAGCGGTCACTAGTGATCTGCTTCCCCAGGAGTGAGCGGTCATTAGTGATCTGCTTCCCCAGGAGTGAGCGGTCACTAGTGATCTGCTTCCCCAGGAGTGAGCGGTCACTAGTGATCTGCTTCCCCAGGAGTGAGCGGCCACTAGTGATCTGCTTCCCCAGGAGTGAGCGGCCATTAGTGATCTGCTTCCCCAGGAGTGAGCGGTCACTAGTGATCTGCTTCCCCAGGAGTGAGCGGTCACTAGTGATCTGCTTCCCCATCATTAGTGATCTGCTTCCCCAGGAGTGAGCGGTCACTAGTGATCTGCTTCCCCAGGAGTGAGCGGTCACTAGTGATCTGCTTCCCCAGGAGTGAGCGGTCATTAGTGATCTGCTTCCCCAGGAGTGAGCGGCCATTAGTGATCTGCTAACCCAGGAGTGAGCAGTCATTAAAGGATCTGGTTCAGGTCACTTGGATCGAGAGACCAGCCTAAACTGGAACCTTCCATTCTGATTCGATTGGATTGCTCAGTTAGAACCTAGATTCTATTTGATTCACAATGGGAAGTAATTTTTCTTTAAAAAGCAAGGAGAATGAAGACTATAAAATGCATGTGAAATTCAGTACATTAGTAGGAGATATCTGCTACTCCAAAACTTTATTCAATAATACGTATACACATATGTATATATCACAAATATGTATATATACCCACACCTATGCATATACACACATTTATTTTAACTGGTCCTCCGAAGAACTGGTGAGTCATCATTCTTTAAAAAATACTTGTGACACCTGGCTGTTGTGGCTTAGTGGTTGAGCATTGACCTATGAACCAAGAGGTCACAGTTCAAGTCCTAGTCAGGGCACATATCCAGGTTGTGAGCTCTATCCCCAGGAGAGGGTATGTAGGAGGCAGATGATCAATGATTCCCTCCCATCTATCTCTCTCTTCCTTTCTTTTCCTCTCTGAAATCAATAAAAATATATATATTAAATGTTTGTAATAATTTCTATCATTAAATTTGAACTTGTTTAATAATAATTCTTACAATCACCAACTCTACTATTTTTTGAGAATCAAGCACAATACCAAGCATTGTGGGAAAATCAGAAAGAAACAGTCTGACTGTCCAACAAACACAATCTAAATGTGCTACAGGGGGTGACAATAGATTTATTTTCTAACTTTTAATTTATATGTGTGTTAAGATAAATTTCACAAGGAAGTACATGACTAATTGCCAAATATATGGTTCAGACGTGTGGCAGTTAATTTAATGTGTAGACCAGACTGAGCCAAGGGATGCCCAGTTAGCTTGTAAAAACATTATTTCTGGGGGTGTCTCCCAGGGTGTTTTTGGAAGAGATCAATTAGCATTTGATTCAGTAGAATGAGTTAAGAGATCTGCCATCACCAGGGTGGGTGGGCATAATCCAATTCGATGAGGGCACCAGTGGAGCAAAAAAAGACAAAGAAAGGGTGAAATCTGTCTCTCTTCCTAAACTGGCATATCCATGTTTTCCGCCCTCACACATTAGAACTCCTGATTCTTAAGCCTTTGAACTCCAGGGTTTTACATCAACAGCCCTCTGGTTCTCAGGACTTGGAACTTAGACTGAATCTCACCCCCAGCTTTTCTTTTCTGGTCTCTTATCTTGCAAATTGCATACTGTGGGACTTCCCAGCCTCCATAATCTGGCGAGCCAGTTCTTATGGTAAAGCACCTCTTATATATGTCCTATTGGTTCTGTTTCTCTAGAGAACCCTGACTAATACAAGAGGTAAGTCTAGCAGCTGAATTAATAAATTACCTCAAAAAATATGAACTAATTATTTAAACTACCTATTTCATTCCAGGCACTTCAAGAAACAGGACGAACAAGGTCCTGGCACACTTGAAACATTCTAATGCACACAGAGGCAAAGTGCAAACAAGCAGAGAGACAGCTAATGAGGTGAGTTCAGCAAATTTTCATTTCTTGTTCACTGCTATTATCCCAGAGCCCAGGGCAGAGCCAGTGCAGATTAGTCTCTCTCTCTCTCTCTCTCTCTCTCTCTCTCTCTCTCTCTCTCTCTCTTCCTCCTCTCTCTCTCTCTCTCTCTCTCTCTCTCTCTCTTCCTCTCTCTCTCTCTCTCTCTCTCTCTCTCTCTCTCTCTCTCTCTCTTCCTCTCTCTCTCTCTCTCTCTCTCTCTCTCTCTCTCTCTCTCTCTCTCCCCTCTGTGTGTGTGTGCACATGCATGTGTGTTTGTACACACATATATATAAAATGAATGACCCTCCTTATGAGTTACATCCTACTAATGTAATTTCTGTAAACATTGCCAATTCTCTCTTTAAGAGATTGAAAGGGGCAAAGCATTTTTAAAATCACAATGATAAATAATTTTTATAGGAAGAACTTGCACAAACAGAAAGGTAAGTTTCAGGTGAACTGTGGAGAAGTTATGAACAAATTTACATGAAAATTTTTTAAATCGTGAGGAAGTACCAGCAATTCAAAGCCCAAAAGTGTTTTGTAGGCAATGATTGATGCAGATACAATCTTGCAGTGTTTTTATGAGAACGGCTTTATTTATGTTTCACATAGACGACACTATGCAGCACTCTTCTTGCTTTGTCTGACTTATTTCTCTTAGCATATTGTCCTCAAGGTCCATCCATGTTGTCACAAATGGTAAGATTTTATTCTTTCTATGGCTGAGTAATATATGCCATTGTATATATACACCACAACTTCTTTATCCATTCATCCCATTCAACACAGTCCCATGGATTGTTTATATCTCTCTGCTATCCTATATAATAAAAGCCTAATATACTAAGTGTCCAGTTGTCCGTTCAACCAATCAAAGCATAATCTAATCTAATAAAAGAGAAACATGCAAATTGACTGCACCTCCACTACACCTCAAGCCATGCCTACCAGGCAATCAGAGTGACTATATGCAAAATAACCCAACCAAGATGGCGGCCGACAACCACAGAGCTGGAACAAGCAGGAGGCTTGGTTGCCCCGGTGATGGAGGAAGCCAAGCTTCCTGCCTGCCCTGGCTGGCTGTGGCCTCCACTCAAGGCAACAAAGTTTCAATTATAGAAGATAAATAAAACCCAGATACCTGCTTCCAGCCAGCCTCCACTGGGAGCTTGGGTGGCTGGGGGCTGTGGCCAGCCTGCAAACAGCCACCAGCCCCTCACCCAGGATGGCCACACCCTCATGGGTGAGGGTCCCCGCTGGGGGGCTTGGCCAGCCTACAAACAGCCATCAGCCACTCACCCAGGCTGACCAGGCACCCCAGCAGGAACCCCCACCCTGAAGGGAGTGTGGCCAGTCTGAAAATGGCCCTCAGCCCCTCACTCAGGCTGGCCGGGCACTCTAGCGGGACCCCCATCCTGATTCGGGACACCCTTCAGGGCAAAACAGCCGGCCAACACCCATGCACCAGGCCTCTATCCTATATAATAAAAGGGTAATATGCAAATTGACCCTAACAGCAGAATGACTGGGAATGACTGGTCACTATGACACACACTGACCACCAGGGGGAAGACGCTCAATGCAGAAGCTTCCCCCTGGTGGTCAGTGCGCTCCCAAAAGGGGAGCTCTGCTCAGCCACAAGCCAGGCTGACGGCTGCCAGTACAGCAGTGGTGGCGGGAGCCTCTCCTGCCTCCTCAGCAGCACTAAGGATGTCCGACTGCAGCTTAGGTCTGCTCCCTGCTGGCAAGTGGACATCACCTGAGGGCTGCCAGGCTGCCAGAGGGATGTCTGACTGCCAACTTAGGCCCAATCCCCCAGGGAGCGGGCCTAAGCCAGCAGGTGGTCATCCCCTGAGGGGTCCCAGACTGTGAGAGGGCACAGGCCGGGCTGAGGGACCACCCCCTGAGTGCAAAAATTTTTGTGCACCAGGCCTCTAGTCTATATATATAAAAAGCCAGCAACCAGAATGCCATAATGACCAGAAGAACCGATCGCTATAATGCCCACTGTGACCAGCAAACTAGCCCAATTGAGGGAGGGGTGGCTGGCCAACCCTGCCACAGACCTTCCCCTTGGCTGGCCTCACCCCCAATGGGCCCCCACCACCCCAATCAGGGGCAGGACTGGCCGGCCAACCTCCTGCAGCCCCTCATCCCTGCCAGCTCTGCCCCCACTCGGCCACCCCACTCCAATCAGGGGCAGGGGCAGCCGGCCAACCACCCATGGCTTCTCCCCCAGGCCGCTGTCCCCCAGTCAGTCCCTCCCACCCCATTCAGGGGTGAAGCCGGCCGACCCACCACCCACAGCCCCTCCCCATGGCCCGCCCCACACCCGATCAGCCCCCACTACCCCAATCAGCCCGCGGCCCCTCCCCTCAGCCAACTCCACCCCCGATCAGCCCCTCCACACCAACCGGGGGTGGGGCTGGCTAGCCAACTTCCCACAGCCCCTCCTCTGGCCCTATCTAAGGGTGGGGCCAGCTGACCTACCGCCCATATCCCCTCCCCATGGCCGACCCTGCCCCCAATCATCTATCCCACCCCAATTGAGGGCAAGGCCCACTGGCCAATTGCCCACGGCCCTCCCCCCAGCCGGCCCAGCCCTGATCAGGCCCTGATCAGGGTGGGCCAGCCAGCCAACCTCCCACCATCTCCTCCTCCTGACAGGCCCAGCCCTGATCCCCCGATTGGGGCTGGGCTGGCTGGACCCCACCCATGCACAAATTTGTGCACTGGGCCTCTAGTATGCTAATGATATGCTATGGCCACTCAACCGCTCGCTATGATGTGCACTGACCAGCAGGGGGCAGATGCTCTGACAGGTAGGTTAGCTTGCTGCTGGGGTCCAGCTGATCGGGACTGAGCTAGGCTGGACACACCCTGGAGCCCTCCCATGGTCCCTCCCCAGCTGGCCAACCTCCTGCATCCCTCCCTGGCCTGTGCCCTCTGGCAATCCAGGACCTCTCGGGGGATGTTGGAGAGCCGGTTTCGGCCCGATCCCACAGGCCAGGCTGAGGGACCCCACTGGTACACGAACTTGTGCACCAGGCTTCTAGTTATGAATAAAGTTGCAATAAACATGGGAGTGCAGATATTTCTTCAAACTCCTGTTTTTATTTTCTCTGCATATATATCCAGAAGTGGTATTGCTGGATCAAATGGCACTTTAATTTTTAATTTTTTGAGGAATCTCCATACTGCTTTCCATAGTAGCTGCACTAATTTACATTCCCACCAACAGTGCACCAGGGTTTTCTTTTCTCCACATCTTCTCCAATACGTATCTCTTGTCTTTTTGATGATGCCATCCCAGCAGGTGCCAGGGGACCAAGTACAGGTGGTTTGAGCTTTCAGAAATGTCTTCCAGGACAACAGTGCTTTCGTGCTTAACCCTCTGTCAGGACTGATCCCTTCTCCTCTTATGAGTCTTCTTTCTTATACTCTCCTCACTTGATTTTTAGGAAGAAAGATCCACTAACTAGCATTTTATAGAATGAGGAATAGGTCCTCTTTTCTATTCTCTGGAAAACTTCAAGATTGAAATTGTCTGGTAGTTAAAGTTTAATAGCCCTAGTATGTCAAACCATCTGGACTTTTTGTTTGCTTTATATGTGAGGGAAGATTTCAACTAATGACTACAATTATATGGTTATAGGAATTGGCAAGCTATTTTTGTCTTAATTTTGTTAATTTATATTTTCAGAATGTATGCATTTTATTGAATCGTTTTCAAATTTACTTGGCATTATTTTCCACTGAATTCTCATATTTTGTAATGGTTTGGTTCCGTGTTCTTTCTAAATGTCTTTTTGCCTTTGTGGTTTCCTGGTTAATGAGAGCTGAGGGAAAGTGGGTGGGCACCAGTGGTGTCTACTCCAGTTATTCGCTCCTTCACAAACACTCTTCACTTGGCTGCTGGGGTAACTTGCTCTTCTGGTTCCCTTCCCACCTCAGTAGCATTTTCTTCTCAGTCTCCTTTGACGATTTGTCCTCATCTTTGCTATCTCAGTTCTAGGATCTCTTCTCTTTTCTAATTATACTCACTCTCTTGTTAATCTCACCCAGTCTCATGACCCCCAGTACCACTGAGTATTATTACTCCCAAAGTCATAGCTCCAGCCCTAGACTCAATCAATGGCCTACTGATCATCTCATCTTAGAAATTTCAACTAAGTATGTCTAAAAGCAGGACATTTTCTTTTCCTCTCTCAAATTTGCTCCTCTTCCAATGTTTTCCATCTTGGTATCGCCATGTACCCAGTGGCTTGCACCAAAAATCTGGGCATCATTTTTACTTCTCTCTCACACCTCTCACTTACAAACCATCAGCAAATCATGTGGGCTTTCCCTTCAAACTATATGCATACCTTGCCCTGGCCAGTGTGACTCAATGGTTAGAGAGTCCACCCAAGCACCGAAAAGTCTCAGTCAAGGGCACGTACCTGAGTTGCAGATTTGATCCCTGGCAACCAGTCAATGTTTCTCTCTGACATCAATGTTTCTCTCTCTTTCCTCCTCCTCCCATTCTCCCTTCTACTCTCTCTAAAAATCAGTGGAAAAAATATCTTCAGATGAGTATTAATAACAACAACAAAAATTATATACAGCTTTCCCTGCCGGTAGCTCTTTTGCAAACATGGTGAATGTTCTTAAAACCCACCAAACTTTCTGTAAGAAGTGTGGCAAGCATCAACCCCACCAAGTAACACAATACAAGAAGGGCAAGGATTCTCTGTGTGTGCAGGAAAGTGGCATTATGACAGGAAGCAGAGTGGCTATGGTGGGCATACAAAGGTGATTTTCTGAAAAAAGGCTAAAACTACAAAGATTGAGCTGAGGCTTGAATGATCAGCTGCAGATCTCAGAGAGTGCTGGCTATTACTAGATGCAAGCATTTTGAACTGGGAGGAGATAGGAGAAAGAGTCAAGTGATCCAGTTGTAACCTTCATATTTTGTTTTATTATATGACTAGAGGCCCGGTGCATGAAATTCATGCGGGGGGGCGGGGAGTATCCCTCAGCTTGACCTGCACCCTCTGCAATCTGGGAGCCTTCAGGGGGTGTCCTACTGATGGCTTAGGACCACTCCCCGCAGTCTGGCCTCCCTCTGTAGGAGGCGACAGAGTTGATCAGAGGAAGTCGCTGCCCCCATCACCCCACTGCTGCTGCCACTGCTGGCTGCCACAGCCACCAAGGTGTTTTCATCAACACGGATGCCAGTCCCTTCACCGCAAAAAAATGATAATGTTCTATAGGCATTTTCAAGATGTCTCTTCCATAGCATATGACAGTTCTTTCTTTCTTTCTTTCTTTCTTTCTTTCTTTCTTTCTTTCTTTCTTTCTTTCTTTCTTTCTTTCTTCTTTCTTTCTTCCTTCCTTCCTTCCTTTCTTTCTTTCTTTCTTTCTTTCTTTCTTTCTTTCTTTCTTTCTTTCTTCCTTCCTCTCTTTTTTATCCTCACCTGAGAATATTTCTCCATTGATTTTTAGAGAGCATGGAAGAGAGAGGGAAAGACAAAGAGAAACATCAGTGTGAGAGGGACACTTTGATTGGTTGCCTCCTACATGAGCCCTGACCTGGGCCCCAGCCAGGGAGGAGCCTGAAACCTAGGTACATGCTCTTGATCAGAATCCGCAGGCCGAGGCTCTATCCACTGAGCCAGACTGGCTAGGGCAGGATATGACATTTCTTAGCCCCTCCAGCAGTGGACCTTCATTTTTTCCTCCAGGAGTGAGGTGGAAAAACCCTAGATCACCTTCTTGAATTCTCATTATGCAAGTTACTAACAACACTGCGAGTGGCTTACTGGGAGCTTAGTCCTTGAATGGTCAGAAAAGGTGTTTCCTCTGTAGCTCACATGCAGAGGCAGGACTGCCGGCGCACCCTGGCAAGCATGCAGGCCTGCCCTGCTCCCCGCTCTCTGCGGTCCCTGCTCCGCCCTGCTGCACACACAGCCTCCTCCTGAGCCAGTTGTGACTGTTATGGTGTCCTGGCTAATTTGCATATTACCTCTTCATATATATATATATATATATATAGACTAGAGGCCCGGTGCACGAAATTAGTGCATGGGGTGGTGTCCCTCAGCCCAGCCTGCACCCTCTCCAATCCGGAACCCCTAAGGGGTTGTCTGACTGCCTCTCACAATCCAGGACCACTGTCTCCTAACCGCTCACCTGCCTGCTTGCCTGATCACCCCTAACCCCTCTGCCTCGCCCCACACCCAGGACCCAAGATTCTCTCCTCCAGCCAGTCACAGGCATCCAGAACCCTCCCTCTGGCTGGCCACAAGCACCCAGGATCCGGGCCGGCTTTGCCCAGGCCAGATGCAGCCGCAGGGGACCATGGGTGGGTGGCTTCGCCTGGGCCACAGCCACAGGCACTGGTGCCTGGGACCATGGGGCAAGCAGCTTGTCCCTCTCCCAGGCCTCAACTGCAGGCGCTGGCACCAAGGACCGTGGGGCAGGTGGCTTGTCCCTATCCCGGGCCATAGGCTCAGGCATAGCTGTTGGCACCCAGGACTGCAGGGCATGTGGCTTGTCCCTCTCCTGAGCCACAGCCGCAGCTGTTGGTGCCCGGAACTGTGGGACGTGCAGCTTGTTCCTCTCCCAGGCCACAGACGCAGGTACAGCTGCTGGCTCCCGGGACCGCAGGGCAGGCGGCTTCTCCCTCTCCTGGGCTGCAGCCTAGCTGGTCCCCATCCCTCTCTCGTGAGCTCATTTGTGCCTGGCTGGTACCCAGTCCTCTTTCCCCAGTGTTGAGTGTCTGAGCCATTTCGGCGTGACGGCGTGAGGGCATGATGACCATTTGCATATTAGCTCTTTATTATATAGGACAATAAAATCTTGATATGTTCACTGCAAAAAAAAATTATATACAGACCTTTTTTACTGTGTCCACACCCAGATCTTATCTCATCTGAGTTATGTCTTTTAAAAAATATATCATTTTATTGATTGTCTAGATTTAAGAAAGTGGTGGAGAAAATATGTTATGCAAATTCAACCTAAAAACATGCTGTACCTGTAGCTGTTACATTATGAATAGCACAAAAAAATGAGGAAACATTCTTCCAGCATTTGAAAACTATTATCTGAATCAGCAAAGAAGTTGCTTGTGTCATTGACAAATAAGTGTAAACTCTGACATATGGTTTGGTTGTTTCACTTTTATCTTACTCATTAATATAAACAAAAAGATCAACCAACACTCAGATTCACATTGGAATTCACACTGGAATCACAATATGGTTGTTAAACATTTATCAGCACACCATTGCACATGCCCACAATGTTAACATCAATTGCCTCTAAGAGGTATAAAATTATGATTTGTTATCTGCCTATGCCGCTGAATTTTCCCAGTTTTATATAATGAACATTATTATCTGTATAATTTGTAAATTATTTTATAAAAGGATTTGACCTGACAAAAGGCAAAACAAAGTAAACTCATTGGTTCATGTCAAATTCATGAGCTGTAAATAATTAAGATTGCATTAAACCATGAGTCAACCCATTGCATGCATCCCCTAATTTGGAAATAGTGGCTGAGGTCAAATCTGCATTCTATTAGAACAGCAATTTTCAACCAGTGTGCCACAAGAATTTTTAAAACATGCAATGCCTGACTATTTAGTCAAGGACACTGACCTGTCTTCCCTTAGATTGTCAAATTAAAAAAAAAAAAAAAAAAAAAAAAAAGTCAACAGCCAACACAACAATAGCTTTCCAGTGTGAATGAATCAAAATTATACTTTTTTTTGTCAAATTGGCAAAAAATACATTATTTTGGTGTGCTGCGGAATGTTAGTAATTAGCTTATGTGTTCCATGAGATGAAATAGGTTGAAAATCGTGTATTGGAGAGGTAGAAATCCCCCAGAATCCTAGCATGAATAACAAAAGTAAATTACAGCATTCATACAACTTCAAGACAGCTTACAAAAAAGGGAGGGGTTTCAAAAAGAAAACAATTTATGTATTTCCCAAACCCCTATTGCTCCAGCATAAAACAAAATTTAAAAAAAAAGAACTTAATCAAATTCAATGAACATAAACACTTAGAAATTTAAAATCATTAGTTTTTCCCTCCAACTTTAGTGAGGTATACTTGACAAGTAATATTATATATTAAAGCATACAACATGATGACTTGATATAGTACCTACAGATTTTGAAATAATTGCCATGACCAGGTTAATTAACACTTCCATCACCTCGCAGTTACCACTCACCTGGGTTATGTTTTAACTCATCCACTTGCTTCAACTCTTGCTCCCCTAGAATCTATTCTCCACATTTCCAAATAAGTCAGTCATCTATTCAACTGTTTCTTTGCCTTCTCTTTATGTTTAGCTGGAAATTCAAGCTTCTCACTGTGAGCTATAGAGCCATGTATAGATTGATTCTCTGGCACCTTTCTGATGTCACTTTTTTTAATCTACCCTTGTCCATGGCTCCTCTTTGATTTTCTTTGACCACGAGCACTTTCCCATCACATGGATATTTCCTTACCTTACTTACTCTAGCACTTCATTCATGTTCTGCTCAGATTTGACCACCTCAGAGATGCATCCCCTAATTTAAAAATACCTGATGGTATTTTTCTTTGTATTTCATATCACTTCTAATGTTTAATTACATTTTTCTATTTATTGTTTTATTGTCTTTATTATTAGAAGGTAAGGTCCATGAGAACATGGTCTGTCTTATTCAGAATACTCAATGAACAGTAAGTGAATAAATGGATGGGTGCAGTATAACTTTAATTGCTATCTGCCCCACCTCCATAACGTGGTATATTAGTTAGAATTATATCCAGCCTGCAGATTACCACAAATTTAAGTTTATCTTTCTCACATCATAAGACATCTGGAGGTAGGCAGTTTCTGGCATTGGTCCAGTAACTCAACAGATTATCTATCTCTTCTAATCTTGTGATTTTCTTTCTCAGTCACATGGTAGCTGCTACAGGTGCAGCTGTCAAATCCACTTTTAAGTCAAAGTGAAAGGATGGACCACATGATTTTAGCTCCTTGTTATTAGGGAAACAGTACATTTTCTAGAACTCCCTCACTCACCATCTTAGCCGATTTCTACTTAATTCATATACAACAAAACATGGTCACATGGTCACCTCTAGCTACAAAGGAAGTTGGGAAACGAGTGTTTGGCCTTTAAGCTTCTAAAGTGGAAGGTGTCAAGGGAGGAGGGGTAGAGCATAACATTTATGTAGCCAAAGTGCCCATCTCATGTGGCACAAAGCATATAGACCCACCTCCATGGACTGAATTTGCTGTGACCAGCAATAACCAACACATGTATGTACTGACGTTTATTCCTTGCATGTACCAAGCATTATCCTCGGCACAATTTTATAATGTAATATTATAATGCTGAATGTGACCAAGTCCCCACAACTCCGGGAATTGACAGGAAACAACAAGTAAATAAACCATCACTGGTTCTAGTAAGTGTTATTATGGAAATATAAATAAGGTGCTTGTTCTTGTGTGGTTCACAGTTTAGCTGAGGCAACAGACAATGAAAAAGATGATTCCAGGTCCGTGGGAGGAGGGGCTTCTGCCACGCCCACAGGAGGACCTCGCAGACGCACTTCTCAGAGCAGCTGGGTTGCAGGAGTGAGAGCTAAAGAGTATGGCTTTTTTTTTCTGATATAATGACATTGTTCTAAAATTAATGACGGTGGAACATACCTGTGAATATTCTCAAAACCGCTGGATTGTACACTTTAAATGGGTGAATTGGAAAGCCTTCAGACCATGACGCAGGTCTGACCCCTGTGAAAGAAAAGGGAAAAGCAGAGAGAATTAGGTAGGAGGAGTCTCAGACTGCAGAAGCCAGGGCAATGGAGCATGCTCTCCTGTTGGTTATGATGCAGCAGTGACATCCTGGCTAGGGGAGGGGGGGTCATGGAGGGTGAGCTAGAGCAGGAAGGTTGTGGGGGGGCGGGCTGGGGGTAGGGGGAACAAGGCCAAGAGTCCACAGCAGCAATGTTCTCCTCCTTAGCTTTACCTAAGTGCCTTTGCATCAAGTCTTGTCCCAGGACCTGGCTGATGAGGGGAGAGACCCTGGACCCATCCATGGCTTTGAACTTCAGTGTGTGTAAAACCCACTGAGGTTTCTGTTAAAGCCCAAGCCCTATCCCAGGAGATTGTGATTCAATCGGTGTAGGAGAGGGGCCCCCAAATCTGCATTTTTAATCAGCAGGTGGTCCGTTCAGGTGGTCTGTGTAGGACAAACTGAGAAATATGTCCTAGAATAATTAAGATAAGTGATGCTGAAAGCAGTTAACCTACAAGCGGATATTTAGGAGTCAACATGTTCCCTGTCTGCTCACAAGGAAATTAAGATGTAGATAATCATGCGGATCTCAGCTGGGACTATTCCAGGGACCCTCACATCGCAATCCAGTGCTTCTGCTTAAAAATCCAAATCCTCCTTACTTGATTTTATAATTTTACAAAGTCTCATTGGACTTCTTTTCCTGTATTTAACTGGTCTGATCTGGATTGAGAGTGCCTCTGACTCTTGGAAGCACTAAGTCTTTGCTGCCATTTGATTCCTTTACATGAGAATTGTGGAGTACAGAGGCAAAGCACAGCTCTGAAGATAGGTTGCTAAGCAAAGTTTTGCTCTGCAAAGCAAAGGAAATGCAGAGCATTTAATTTCTTCCACTTGAGTTGCAGTCAACCACTATACTCATAAAAACTCCGCCTCCATCTGTGGAAGCAGATGGGAAAGAGACCTAAGGTTCTTTTTTTTTTTTTCTTTTAAGGATGAGAAATAGAATTTCATAATAAAAGATGCTTAGCCAATATTAAATGCAACAAAATATCCTGAACGGTTGTTTCTCTGATTTCAAAGGCTGCAAACTGTCTTGCAGCATCTTTTACTGGAAAATAATGATAATAAAAAATACCCTAAACCCGATGGGAGAAATACTACCTTAGAGTAATGGAATGAAAACTACTGGAACACTTTTAATCCTTCAGGGCTCTAATACTCGCAGATCTTGGGAGAACACCAAGAAATTTCTGAAACATCTTTCTTGATCGCCCTCTCTTTCTTCCTAAAGAACAGTGTGCTTATAAGATTATTTTTGGTATGATATATTTGGTAGGACTCAACCTACCAAATACAATAAGGAAAATTAATATGCATAAGATATCTTGGGATTCTGCCCATGTCTCTCTTTATTAGAATCCTTTCACTAGTCTTTTTCTCTGTGAGAACTGGCTAGCAGACAGACATCTTAAATTTAGTACCAGTTCAATATGCACATATTAGTACTCAATGTCTACTCAATTAAGATTGCATTAAAAAGCATGGCTTCCTCATACTCTATTCTTATATGACTAAGGCCACTGTTGCTGTAACCCTTTGGGAAACAGTAATGGTGAGCATCTACTGAACCTCGAGGCATTTGAAGTCTCACTATGACCCTCTTAATTCATCCCTGGCAATCTATACTGCAACACACAGGCAGTCCTGCTAAAGTGAGCGATAGGCCTTTAAAATCAGTGAGAGTGTCCAGGCAGAATAGGGCTGAGCTTCCCTACCGGCAAAAGAAGCAAAATTTCTCAACAGTGGTCAACTGCTGCCAAGGATATTTCAGGCTAATATGACTAGAGTTTCCTTGATTTATTGCTGCTTTAGCCATTAGTTTTCAAAATTGCCCTCTGGACTCTCTGGCCAGGATTATAAACTAATTTGTCCTCTGTTCTACAACAAATTCCTTTGACCCTGAGAGATCTGAAGCACACACACACACACACACACACACACACACACACACACACACGCGCGCGCGCGCGCACACAATCTAACATTCAAAAATGTTTGAGGCTTCATTATGGATTGCATTGTGCCCTACCCTCATTTATGTGTTGAAGTCCTAATCCCCTTAGAATGCGACCGTATTTGAAGAGAGGGCCTTTAAAGAGGTAATTCTATATGACTGGTGTCCTTGTAAAAATGGGAGATTTAGAGACAGACACACGCACAGGGAGAGCACCATGTGAAGATAAAGGCAGAGGTCAGAGTGATGCATCTACAAGCCAGGGAACACCAAAGATTGTCAGCCAAGCACCAGAAGCTGGGGGTGGGGCATAAAACAGATTTCCCTCTCAGCCCTCAGGAAGAGCCAATCCTGATGATACCTGATCTCAGAGTTAGCCTTCAGAACAGTCTCCAGCTTGCCAACTGCATATCTTAGGACTTTTCAGTCTCCATGATTGCATGAATATATATTCAGGAGAACATAACTTTAAAGATGAGTTTTCTGAACTGACTAGTGGCCCGGAGCACAAATTTCATGCATGGAGGAGGGGGGCCCTCAGCGCAGCCTGCACCCTCTCCAATCAGGGCCCCCTTGGGGGATGTCTGACTGCCAGTTTAGGCCCAATCCCACAGAGATCAGACCTAAACTGGCAGTCAGACATCCCTCTGGGACCACTGACTCCTAACCACTCACCTGCCTGCCTGTCTGATCACCCCTAACTGCCTCTGCCTGCCTGCCTGATTGCCCCTGTCCCCTCTCCCTGCCTTTCTGATCACCCCTAACCTCTCTGCCTGCCTACCTGATCACCCCTAACAGTCCTCCCCTGCTGGCCTGATCTCGCCGCCAACTGCCTCTCCCTGCCTGATCACCCCCAACTTCCCTCCCCTGCTGGCCTGGTTGCCCCTAACAGCCCTCCCCTGCCAGCCTGATCTCACCTTCAACTGCCCTC
The DNA here is from genome assembly GCF_964212035.1 of Myotis nattereri. Classification (NCBI taxonomy): domain Eukaryota; kingdom Metazoa; phylum Chordata; class Mammalia; order Chiroptera; family Vespertilionidae; genus Myotis; species Myotis nattereri. The sequence continues at coordinate 28,182,136 of NC_138076.1, forward strand.
CCCTGCTAGCCTGGTTGCCCTTAACTGCCTCTGCCTGCCTGATCACCTCTAACTGCCCTCCCCTGCTGGCCTGATCTCACCCCCAACTGCCCTCCCGTGCTGCCCAATTTGGTTCTGATTGGTCGGTTCTATGCCAGTCAGCGTCAAAAGCTCTGCCTCCTAGGCAGCCATTGGTTCCTCACAGTTCACCCAAATTTGGTTCTGATTGGTCAGTTTCTATGCCAGTCAGAATCTCCAGGCCTATCTCCAGGCCTGATCAGAGAGGCGGGGCTGATCAGCAGCCCCTGCAGAGGCTGAGAGAGGAAGAGAAAGAGGTGTGGCTGCTGGCGAAGCCCAGAGAGAAAGAGAGAGGCAACGGCTGATCAACAGCTGCCATGGGGGCTGCAGATCAGACCCTGCCTCTCTCTCCCGGCCTCTCTCTGGGCCTGATCCACAGCCCTCTTGGCAGTCATGGTCGTCATGGCAACCCAGCACTGACTGCAGGAATTACTTCTGGTGTTCAGTTGAGCCTTCGTTGGTCGTTATGGACCCTGGGTTTTTATATATTTAGGATTCTTACCACCAGCAGCTGTTAGACCAGAACTATACCTTCACCATTCTATTTTAGGAGTATTATCAACTCTCCAACTCTACATTTTAATTCAGTTTTCAGGAATATTGATTTCCTTTCCCTTCCACAAGATATCGCATTGATTCATTGAATTGATGGTGTTGTGCTAATTGGACCTTGTGAACAAGAAGGACCAACCACTCCAAAGTTATTGGTAAGACATTTGTATGTAAGAGAGTGTGAAACATATCTGACCAAAATTTAGGGATCTGTGACCTCAGTGAAATTTCTAGGGGTTGAGTGGTGAGGGAAATGTTGAGAAATTCCTTCTAAGGTGCAAGATAAGTAGTTGCATCTGACCCCTATTACCAAAAAGAGGCATAAGACCTAGTAAGCGTCATTGAATTTTGGAGGTAACATATTCCTCATATGAGTGTTCTACTTTGATCCATTTAGTAAGTGATCTGAAGAGCTGTTGGTTTTGAGCAGCGTCCATAATAAGAGAAGACTCTGCAACAGGTTCACATTGCCGTGCAAGCTGCCCTGCCATACGATCCAGTAGACCCAAGGGTGATTAAACTGTCAGAGGCAGATAGGGTGCTGTTTACAGCTTTGGCAGGCCCCTTGGGTGAATCACAGCACAGTCCCTTAGGATTTTGGAGCAGAGCCCTAAAATCCTCTGGGGATAACTACTCAGCTTTTGAGAAGCATTTCTTGGCCTGCTACTAGGCCTTAAGGGAGACTGAAGGCTTAGTCTCAGATGTCCAAGCTGCCATGCGACCTGAGCTATCCATGATGAATTGGGTGTTATCTGACCCACCAAGCCATAAAGTTAGGATTGTACTCCATCATCCAGAAGAAGTGATACATACATGATCAGGCCTGAGCAAGTCCTGAAATCACAAGTAAGTTACCTGAAGAAGTGGCCCAAATGTTCACAGCCCCACTCCTGCTCTGCTGCCTTCTCTCTTCCACGCTGCACCAATGGCATCACGGGGCGTTCCCTATGATCAGTTGTCAGAGAAAAAGGAGGCTTGTGTCTGGTTGTCAGATGACACCTCAAAAGTAGACCGCCCCTCCCTGTGGCATCCCCGAAGCACAGTGGTGGAGGGAAAGTCTCCCAGGGGGCAGAACTTCCAGCAGTACACCATGTAGTTTGCTTGCTTGGAAGGAAAAATGGCCAGATGTACAATTAGATACAGAATCATGGGCTGTGACCAATGGCTTGGCTGGATGGTCAGGGAATTAGAAGGAATATAATTGGAAAATTGGTGACGAGAAGGTCGGGGCAGGGGAAGTATGTGGATAGGGCCTTTCTGAGAGGGCAAAAAAATGTAAATACTTTATTTATGTCCCACTCACCAAAGCGTGACCTCATAAGAGGAGGATTTTAATAATCAAGTGGATAAAATGCCCCCTTCTGTGGATACTGGCCAAGTCATTCCTTTCCTAGCCACCCCTTATCATCACCCAATGGGCTATTAAACCAAGTGCCCATGGTGGCAGAGATAGAGATTAGCTATGAGTTCAGCAACATGGACTTCCACTCACAAAGGTCTGCCTGTCTGTGGCCACTATTCAAGGCCAAATTTGCCAGCAACAAAGACCAACACTCGAGTCACCAATGTGGCACCATCCCCCGGTACGATTAGCCAGCTACCTGCTGGCAGGTTGATTACATTGGACTGCTGCCATCATGGAAACGGCAGTGTTTTGTTCTGTCTGGAATAGAAGCTACTCTGCATATGGATTTGCTTTCCTGGCACACGATGCTTCTATCAAAACTACAGTCTGTGAACTTACAAAATCCTGTGTCTACCATCATGGTATTCCATAAAACATTGTTTCTGATCAAGGAATTACGCAGCAAAAAAAAAGAAGAAGGTGTGGCAGGGGACCTATCCATATGAAGTTCACTGGTATTACTACATTCTCCCCCATTCTGATCAGCTGGTTTGATAGAATGGTGCATTGGACTTTTGAAGATTTAACTACAGTGCCAGCTGGAGGCAATACCGTGCAGGATTGGCCGAGGCTCTCTGGAATGCTGCACATTCTCTGAATCATTGTTCATCATGGGGTGCTTTTTCTATGATCAACATGATTTATGAGCCCAGGAATCAAAGGACCAAAATGGGACTTGCACCACTCACTCTTACCACCGTGACTCAGTAGCAAAATGTTTGCTTTCTGTTCCCATGACCTTTGTTCTGCTGGCCTAAAAGTCTTAACTCCAAAGTGAGGAATTCTTCCACTAGGAGATACAACAATAATCCAGTTAATGAATGAGCAGTGAAAACTGCTGCCCAACTACTTTGGACTCCTCATGCCTCTACAACAATGGGAAAAGAAGGATGTTGTGGTGCTGAGTAGGGTGATGATCCTGACCTCTGAGGGAAAAGTAGGCTGCTACACCACAAGGGAGATAAGAAAGTATGTGTGAAATACAGGAGATTCCTTAGGGCTTCATTTAGTGAAACCCTTGCTCTGTAATGAAGATCAATGGAAAACTACAGTAACCCAATCCAAGCAGGACTACTATTGGCCCAGACCCTTCAGGAATGAAGGTTCTTCAGGTGAAGAACCATGATCAGCTGAGAGGCTTGCTTAGGGCAAAGGGAATGCAGAATGAATAGTGAAAGAGGTAGTTATAAATATCCACGGTGACCATGTGACCAGTTATAGAAATGAGAATTGTATTTGTCATAAACAATCCCCTTCATTTTGTTGTGAATATATACAGCAAATATATTTGTTTCCTTTTTTTCTCATATTCCCTTATCATGTTCATAAGATGTATTGACTTTATGCCATGATATTTAAGTATAGTTCATTTTATATCAACGTATTTAAGTTATGGGATATTAAGGAGAAGAGTAAACATCACTCAAGGACTTTACCTTCTTTTCTGGGGAAGTTGTTATTTCTTTTTATTCTGCAGGCAGGATAGTTTTATTTATGTCAGGTGGGATTATGACTTTGCTATTGTCATTATTTGGGATTAAGTATGGTCTCAGCAGATAGGCATGCCTACCTAGTTGACATGGGAGGGACTCATGATGGTTAATTTCAACTTGACTGGATCATGGGGTCCCCGGATATTTGATTATACATTATTCTGGGTGTGTCTGTGAGGGTGTTTCGGGATGAGATTAATGTTTGAATTGGTGGACTGAGAAAAGCTCTCCCCAGTGTGAGTGGGCCTCACCCAATCCATTGCAGGCCTGAAAATAAAACAGGAGAATGAGAGCATTTCCTCTCTTCATTGAGCTGGGACATTACTCTTCTGCTTTTGGCTCAGACTGGAATTGATGCCATTGGCTATCCTGGTTCTCAGACCTTTGGACTCAGACTAGAACTGTACTATCAGCTCTCCTGGGTGTCCAGCTCTTCTCTGACTACAGGTCTTGGGAATTCTCAGGCTCTGTAATCATATGAGCCAATTCTCTTATAACAAGTCTCTTGAGGTTTATATCTATATCTCCTATTGGTTCAGTTTCTCTGGAGAACTCAGATTAAAACAGTGACCTTCGAATCACTGCAGGGAGTAAGTCACCTACTCTGTTTCTGTATGACACCTAGGAAATGATTTTCAGGTTTTATTGTGTCTCAGTTTGTTTAATAAACTGATGAAACTGTGGGCCTACTCCTTAGAATAACAACCATAGATTTCCTGATGATTATCCATAGATAGTCCTAGGACTCATAGGCTCCAGATTAATGAACCTCAGTTTAGGGCTGAATCATACCCACTGCACACTTGTCAGCTTTATTTGGGAAGACCAGTCATTTGTTCTTGCATCAGCCAATGATGTTGTTGTCATGCCAGATATGTCATGTTTGCTTTGTGGAGGTCTAATCACATGCAAATATTTAGCTCCAATTAAGCTATTCTTCCCATACATCTGGCTTATAATTAATTTCTGCATATGTTGCCGTATGGACATTACTCCAAATGTGGCATGATTATAGTGGAAGGGAAAGAAACAGAGGTTAAGTACCTTTCTGGATTCTTGCCTCACCCTCCTTAGAAACAGTGCCACCCAGACTGATCATATGTCTCCCCCTTTGACATTGCTTCAGGGACACGTTGCAGATCGAAGCATTGCTTATTGGGTCCTGCTGTTAAACAGATTCTTCACCTATTTCTTCCTATACATTTCAGGAGGTGACAATAAATAAGTACCACAGTATTTATCATTTTGGAAATAATAACAATGAACTGCAGGTGTCAGATGTTTAGTTGCCAATGGCTGGAATGCACTAGAAACAAATAATTTCAAGTCGTTTCTAGAAAGCTCTCCACAGATGCTCATATTAGCCATGAAAAGGATATCCTACTAACTCAGTGATACCTAGGCTGAGATATTTGGTAAGGATAAATGTCTCTAAGGCTTTAATTCTGTGTTAGAGTATTTTATGCAGCTTCATAGAGCATTCGGTGGTCCTCTGGCTCTTTACGTGATTATAAACATGGCTTTAGGGTTACACGACTTTTCACACCAGCACAGCAAACTTAACTACTTCGAACGTCATGTTGAGAGCTAGTTTGTCAGAGTGCCATGAGTCAAGTGGGCCCTTCTTGAGATTAGGATTGAGTTTTGATTGAGAAAAATATAATATTGGATGTTTATGGGTGTTTTTGGAGAAAGGAGGGAGAGTTGGGGTGAATAAGAGGCAATCTGCTAAGAGATTGTAAAGGCAGAAAGAAATCTTACCCTTTTATATAACAAAGAAGATACAACTTGTTACACCCATTTTCAAGATAAGCAGTAACTAGCTCTCAAACAAGAGGACTTGTACCTCTTCTCTGATTCACCCGCTTACTGGGATGACTATCTGTGTTAGCTAATTGGCTCTATCAGGAGAAAAAACAAATTCCTTCTAGGACGGGAGGTATCGTTTCCCAACGTGGAGCAAGGCATCCACTAGAGTTAGGTTCCTACGGTCCCACAGAACTGGGAGGTAAAGGTGCTATCTTCCTTGACAAGGTTAACATTTCACAATCTTACGAAGGAATGTTACATGTGATCAAGCTAGATAAGATCGAGTGAATTTATTATAAGGATTTAAAAATAAGCTTTTATACCAATAGTGCACTTATGTAAAACTAAAACTTAATTTTCTCTTCTCTGCTAACATAAGTGTTTTTGGACTTTGATCTGCTTTTGATAATGGATTGTAAAATGTTGGTCTTTATCTTTTAAACTAATCTTCCTAGAAAACAAAGATATTGTATCATACCAACTGTGCTTCATGCTGTCTTCATGGGATCTTTGATTTGCTTAAAAGTTAGTCTTCTAGCATTAAAAGAGCTAATTTTGCCCTAGCCGGTTTGGCTCAGTGGATAGAGTTGGCCTGCAGACTGAAGGGTCCCGGGTTTGATTCTGGTCCCAGCCTTAGTCGGGGGCATGCAAGAGGCAACCAATCAATGTGTCTCTCTCACATCAGTGTTTCTCTCTGTCTCTCCCTCTCCCTCCCACTCTCTCTAAAAATCAATGGAAAAAATATCCTCGGGTGAGGATTTTTAAAAAAGAGCTCCGTTTTACTAACAGCTACTTAACTCTCAATATTTGCCTGTAAAGTCTTTGTCACTGGATTAAGTGGATAACTAAGTATTGTTTGACAGTGACTATGATCCTATTTGACCATGTATTTTAAAACCTTTTGATATTTTTTTCCAAACTTTCCATAATCAAATTCTGATATTGCTTCCTGATATTGTACATTTTACTACAAAGGAAAAGGTTAGTGTTTAGGAATGGGCAGGCAATGCAAAGGCTGCCACCTCTCTAACATACTGATGTGTCAAGGAAGCCTTTGGGAAGGGCTGGCTCAACATTAATTCATGGTTGAGTTCTCTGAAGAGTGCTTGTCTGAGAGGCTGGCATTCCATAGTTTTGAAGGAGACATCCAAATGCTCTAGAAAACAGATGTGTGGGAGGCAAAGATTTCATTCTGTTGTTCAAGTGTAGAAGGTCAACTTGTATTCTTACCCAACCCACTTCCCAGGGGTTTGCTATGGTTTGTCAAATTTCATCTTTTTGTCCTTTCTCCTAAAAGTGCTGTGAAAGAACATACATTTTTATTTTAATTAGTAAATTTAGTGTGATATTTGGAACTTTGGGACATCTTACTACACCCCTTTAAATTGAAGGAGATGTTTTAGGACAGGCTGAGGTACGGGTGTCTGGGCAGGCTAATAATTTAGAACTCCTTCATATGTTTATTGAGTATTTATTAGAAGACAGATCTGAGGGGAGGGTGGAAAGGGGGAGGCCTGGAGGTGGCTCGGTCTCTGCTCTGAGCAGCTGCTCTGTGGCATGTCCGTGCAGCTCTGGCCTCTGCCTGGTCCTGTATCGCACACTGAGAAGCCCTTGAATCGCCCAGCCACCATCCTGGAAGGGCCTTCCCCCTTGAGGTCTTTATCATTCACCCCCAACTCCCTTCTTTCTCTCTATTGTCAAATTATCTCTTCCAATTACAGATTCCTTCTCCTGAGAAGACTTTGGGTAAATGTAGTTTTCTTTATTTTTAACATATTTCTAGTGATTTTTAAAAGTATATCACAGATTAGATTAAGGTTTTAGGGGACTGGCCTGACCCTTAATCCAACTCAATTTGGGAACTAATTGTAAACAAACACCCTGCAATGTCAATTTATTTTTTAAAAAAATACTGGCCTGAGTCATAGCTCACCTTAACATTCTTGTAAAAGTGGATGGGGGTGGGGGGGCAATGGGGTGATAAGGACACATATGTTATACCTTAATCAATAAAGAAAAAAATTAAAAATAAAAACAAAAAATCAATAGCAGGATAGCTCCTTGGCATTCCAGGTTGTGATTCTCAAAGGAAAAGGTAGGTGCACCCCAAAGCAGATACACACACATACACACACACCTCACTCTTGGTTGGAGATGTGTTTAATGAAACATGTAACTAAGGGATATAGTAATTAAAAAGGGGAATGTCAAAGCAAGCTGTTGATTCTTCATCTAGAAATTGTATCATAGCTAATGTAAACCATGCCATATTTTTGTATAACAAGATGTAGGGTTTCCCTTTTTTTGCTTAACACTTCTACCAAGTCATGAGAACGTAGTAAAATAGGGGCCACTGTAATTATGCCTGTTTGGGTAGATTTGTGTGTTTAAGAAGGGAAGTAGATATGTTTTTCATTTTGGTTTTTCTTTCAGAATAGGCCTTCCCACTCACTCCCAAATAAGAGAGATGTGGGGCAGGGAGGAATATTTTTACCCAGAAGATTATGTTCTCTTTCATGTGCACGCTATTTCAATGGAAAAGATGCTTTGGGAAAGGACAATTGTTATTTATAAAGAAGGTTCTCTTTAGAGGCAAGATTTGTCTAACATTCTTAAATGTTATTTTTGCTTTAGAACATTTCTCTGAGTTTCTCAACAGTCTCTTTTTTTCTATTCTCCTATTAGAAAAGGATCATGGTCCTTTTGGTGACTTACTAAGGACTATCATTTCCAGAGAGGCCTATATTGCATTTGAAAAATCCCTTTGGATCTTTATGCAGTATAGATGAGTTTTCTTATTTTCTTCCGCTTTACTTTCCCAGCCACTCACTGCCTTCAAAGCACAGGACATCGCACTATGTCAGCCTGTGGAGGTCATGGCACCCCCATCTGTCAGGCCCACATGTTTCCTTTTTTCTAATTGTTTATGATTGGTCATATTAGCAAGGTTTTAATAAGTGATGGGAGTAACTTAGTATTAAAAGGTATGAGCTATGTCTCAGATGCTCTCCTCCAACAGCAACTAGAATGTATTAAGCTCTTCTAATTTGCTTGATTACTCTTTTAAGAACTTTGCATATGTTAATCCCTTTAAGCCGCATAGCACCCTTAGGATATGCTTTTATTTTCTCCTTCTCAAGCAGGAGAAGGAAGCTCAGAGAGTTTAGTAATTTGCATGAAATCTATTAAGGGGCAAAGGTTAAATTTGCACCAAGGCAGTCTAGCTGTGGAGCCTTGGTAGGTCACCATCGTGCTGTGCTGTGCTGTGCTGTGCTGTTCCACTAGCCCAGCAAAATTTTAATTATTGACATAGAGTAATTAACTGTATAACTGACATAGAGTAATTGTGTAAGTTTTAAGAGGTACAATGTGTTGATCTGGTATATTTATATATTGCGATATGATTGCCATCATAGCTAAGCTAACAACTGCATCATGTCACATAATTATATTTTGTGTATATGTGTGTGTGGTGAGAACATTTAAGATCTAGTTTCTTAATATGTAATACAGTGTTGTTGACTATAACCACAAGGCTATGCATAAGATCTCCAGAACTTATTCATCTTCCAACAGCGAGTATGCACTCTTCGACTGACATGTCCCTAATTACCCCACCCCGCAGCTCCTGGTAACTACCATTTTACTCTGTTTCTATGAGTTCAGCTTTTTTATACTTTTTAAATAATCCTATGTAATAAAAGCCTAATATGCAAATCGACCAAACAGTGGAATGACAGGTGGAATGACTGGTCGCACACTGACCACCAGGGGCAGGCACTTAACACAGGAGCTTCCCCCTGCAGGCCACAGGCCAGCCAAAGCGGGTGCCAGCAGCGCCCTGCCCCCATCACCTCGCTGGTCACCCCGCAGAGGGAGGCGACTGGTGGTGGCGGCGGGGGTCAGGTGCCAGTGGGGGGCCTCCCCCGATTGCCCCACCGGTCACCCCACAGATCGGCCCTGATCACCGGCCAGGCCTAGGGACCCTACCCATGCACAAATTTTGTGCATCGGGCCTCTAGTCTTTTATATTTCACTTACAGTTGACATGCAGTATTATTTTAGTTTCATCTGTACAACTAATCTAATTCATTTCAGATTTAACATTTACATATCTGATGAAGTGATCACCCCATTAAATCTAGTGCCCATCTGACACCATACATAGTTATTATAATATTATTGACTGTATTCCCTACCACTATTCTGTAACTACCAATTTGTACTTCTTAGTCCCTTGACCTTTTTCACTCATCCCCCCCAACTTCCCATCCCATCTGGCAACCATCAAAATGTTCTCTGAATCTATGAATCTGTTGTCAATTTCTAGTTTTACTCAGCTGTGTTCAGAAAAGGTATAATTTCTATCTTGTTAAATGTGCAAGACCTGTTTTGTGTCCTATAATATGATCTATCCTGGAGAATGTTCCCTGGGCACTTGAGAAGAACGTACATTCTGCTGCTATGAAATGTTTTATACAAGTCTGTTAAGGTCATGTGGTCTAAAGTATTGTTTCCTTGTTGATTTTCTGCCTGGTTGATCTACGCATTGCTGACAGTGGGATATTGAGGTTCCTTACTATTATTGGGCCATGGTCTATTTTTTCCTTCACATCTTTTAGTATTTGCTTAATATATTTGGGTGCTCCAATGTTGGTTGTGTATATATTTACTGTTGCTATATCTTCTTGACTTATTGAACCATTTATCATTATATAATGGCCTTATCTCATTACTGCTTTTGATCTTGAAGTCTATTTTGTCTGAGTATGGCTGCTCCAGATGTCTTTTGGTTTCCACTTGCATAGTATATCTTCTTCCATCCTTTCCCTGTGAGCCCATGTGTGCCTTTAGAGTGGAAATGAACCACCTGTAGGCAGCATGTATAGTTGGGTCTTGTTTTTTTATTCATCCAGAAACTCTGTGCCTTTTTGTTGGTGAATTCAATCCATTTACATTTAGAGTAATCATTGATATGTAAGCACCTAATACTGACATTTTACCATTTGCTGTCTTGTTGTTTTGTCTCCATTTGCTTATTTTTCCTCTGTTCCTGCCTATATTTTTTAATTTGTGGTTTTCCATAGTGGTAATTTCTGTTTCCCTCATTTTTAATGTTTTATAAATTTACTCTAGGTTTTTAATTTGTGTTACCATGAAGCTTACATAATAGACCTCATAAATAAAACCATCTGTTTCATGCTGATAGCAGTTTGTCTTTGTTTGCTTACAAAAGCTCCACACTTTCACTTCTTCCCTTTATATTTTTGATGTCTTATGCTGTGAATTTGTTAACAAATTATATAAGCTATAGTTATTTTTAATGCTTTTTCTTTAGCCTCTATACCAGCGGTTCTTAACCTGTGGGTCATGACCCTTTTGGCGGTCGAATGACCCTTTCACAGGGGTCGCCTGAGACCATCCTGAATATCAGATATTTACATTACGATTCATAACAGTAGCAACATTACAGTTATGAAGTAGCAACAAAAATAATTTTATATTTGGGTCACAACATGAGGAACTGTACTTAAAGGGCCAGAAGGTTGAGAACCACTGCTCTATACTGTAGTTAAATGGTTAACACATCATTCTAAAATGGGGGAGGGAATAGAAGGGTCCTCAAGTAGGGCACACCCCGAGGGGCCCGGTGGGCCTCCTGCTGAAGTTCCAAAGCAGGCAGCAGAAAATGTTTCTTTGATGCCCTTTGATATTCTGTTGCCTCCTTCCCTTTCCTCTTCCATCCCCCAGTCAAGGAGGTCCCTCCTCAGAAATCTGGGAGCTGCTGGAGAGAAATAGTCCCTCCAATGGCAAGACATGCACCTGGGGCAGCTGGGCAGTCGCTCACCACTTTTGCTTTCCACCTCTTCTGTAGGAAAGGTTGGCTCTTTCCACCTCCTCTGCCAGAAAGATCACCCCAGATACTAGCAAAGTCCAGCATCTTCCAGTGTTGTCCTGAGGAGGGGCCACTTTGGCAAGTTCCTTCCTCTCTTCTGCTTCCAAAGTCCTTTCCATCCCACTTTGATGGCATGCCAGAGTCTCCCATCAGGCAGTCTGGGCCTCCATAAATTCTCTTTGGCTCATGGATATCCACCCAGTTTTGCATTTTCCAGGTTCCTGATCACTCGGTGCCATCAGCAGGTGCGAGCAATGGCTGCTGGCCTCAGTCACCCCTCAGGGCTTCTCCACCTCCCCCTTATCCTGAGGGGTGACGAGGACAGCAGCCTCCGCTTGCACCCACTGCTGGCGCCAGCCCCATTCTCTCCGCACCATCAGCGGGTGCTGTCAGCAGCAGCTTGGGAGCAGGGCTGCCAGTAGACAAGGGACCAGGGGCTGAGGCAGAAGGGGCCGGGCTGGGGCATGGAGGATGGGCCGAGACCCGTGCCTGTGCCCACCACAGCCTCATTACCCACAGTTGCTTTCAAGGTGCACAAATTTGTGCACTGGGCCCCTAGTCCTATCTATTAAAAGAGAAACATGGTAATTAGCATACAACCGCTACCCTTCCCATTGGCTAATCAGGGCAATATGCAAATTAACTGCCAGCCAAGATGGCGGCCGACAGCCAGGCAGCTGGAAGCGAACATGAGGCTTGCTTGCTTCAGTGTCGGAGGACTCCAACGTTCCCCGCCTGCCGCTGCAGGCCTCTGAGCTGCAACTCTAAGCAACTATGTTACAAATATAGAAGCTAAACAAAACCCCAGAAACTTGCTTTAGTCCACCGAGCTTCAGCCAGCAGGATCACAACATTGTTTCAAATACAGAAGGTAAACAAAGGCCAGAAACCTACTTTCAGCAGCGGAGGTCTAAGAGCTGGAGCCAAGCCTCAAAGCTAAAGCTGGCCCAAAATAAAAATAAAAATAAAAAGGGAGCAGTTGGGAGCTTCAGTCACCCGCCAGCCTGAAAACAGCCCTCAGCCCCTCACCCAGACTGGCCAGGCACCCCAGTGGGGACCCCCACCCTGAAGGGTGTGTGACCAGCTGCAAACAGCCATCATCCCCTCATCCAGGCTGGCCAGGCACCCCAGTGGGGACCCCCACCCTGATCCAGGACACCCTTCAGGGCAAACCAGCTGGCCCCCACCCATGCACCAGGCCTCTATATAGTAAAAGGGTAATATGCCTCCCAACACTGGGATCAGCATGATAGGGGGAAACGCCCAAACCCCCTGATCGCCCTGCGGCTCTGTGTGTGACAGGGGGTGGGGCCACAAACTCCCTATCCGCCCTGCTCTATTCATGACAGGAAGGCACCCCAACCCCCTGATCAGCTCTGCTCTGTGCCTGATAGGGGGGAGCTCCTCAACCCCCTGATTGCCCTGCAGCTCTGTGTGTGACAAGCTGCGGTGCCCCAACCGCCTGATCGGCCCTGCTCTGTGTGTGACAGGGTGCAGCGCCCCAACCACCGCCCCCCCCCCCTCCACAGGCCCTGCTCTGTGTGTAACAGGGTAGAGCCATAACCTCCCCATCGGCCCTGCTCTGTGTGTGACAGGGAGCGGTGCCCCAACTCCCCTATCGGCCCTACTCTGTGAGTGACAGGGGGGAGCTCTCCAACACCCTGATGGACCCTGCTCTGTGAGTGACAGGGGGGAGCTCCCCAACCCCCTGATCGACCCTGCTCTGTGCATGACATGGTATGGAGCCCCAACCCCCCTGATTTGCCCTGCTCTGTGAGTGACAGGGGGCAGCACCCCAACCCCGATTGGCCCTGCTCTTTGCGTGACAGGGGGTGGCGCCGCAACCTGCCCATCAACCCTGCCTTGAGTGTGACAGGGGGTGGTGCCGCAACCCCCCAATCAGCCCTACCCGTAGCGTGACTGAGGGTGGCATGGCAACCTCCCAATCCGCCCTGCTCTGTGCATGACAGCGGCGGTGCCCCAACTCCCCAATCGGCCCTGCTCTGAGCCTGACCAGGGGCTGCACCAAGGGATTGGGCCTGCCCTCTGCCACCCGGGAGCAGGCCTAAGCCAGCAGGTCATTATCTCCCGAGGGGTCCCAGACTGAGAGAGGGCACAGGCCAGGCTGAGGGACCCCCTTTCCCCCCGAGTGCACAAATTTTTGTGCACCAGGCCTCTAGTCTATATATATAAAAGCCTAAGCAACTAAACAACTGAACAACCAAACAAGCGATTGCTATGACACACACTGACCACCAGGGGGGAAGATGTTCAATGCAGGAGCTGCCCCCTGGTGGTCAGTGCATTCTCACAGTGGGAGTGCCACTCAGCTGACCAATGGGCACCAGATTCAGGGCTCATGCCTGGCGAGTGCTGCTGCTGCTGCTGTTGCGGCACAAATCTCTCCCGATCGGGACTGGTTGGGTGCGAGCCCATGGCAGGCGCAGCAGGGCCGGGATGAGTGGAAGAATCAGGCAGGAGTGATAGGCCGCATTGGACTGCTGGTTCAGCCCAATCCCCACAGGCCACGCCAAGGGATCCCACTGGTGCATGAACCCATGCCCCAGGCCTCTGGTCTTTAAATAAATTTTCTGCCTCCTCTTCATCTTTTTCTTGAATCCTGATCATTCCAATGTTGGTTTTTTAGATTGAATCTCATAGGTCATATAGGCTTTCAGGGCTCATTATTATTTACTCTTTGTTCTTTTCTAGCTATGTTATTTCAAAATTGTTTTTCTCTACATCACTTATTCTCTCTTCCAACTGCTCTACTCTGCTACAGAGGCTCTCTGGCATTCTCCATCTCATTCATTAAATTCTAACACTAACCCTAATCAAAACTGTAACCCTAAACCCTATCCCTAAACATAACCATAACCATAACCATAACACTATCCCTAAAATATAACTCTAAACCCTAACCCTAACAATAACCATAAACCCTAATGCTAATCCTAAAACCTAACCCTAATCCTTACAGTAACGCTAACTCTAATCCTACCCTAAATTGTAACACTAAAACCTAAGCCAAACCCTAACCCTACCTAAAAATCAACCCTAAGCTGTAACACTAAATCCCAACCCTAATCCTAACCCTCACCCTAACCCTAACCCTAATCCAAAAACATAACCCTAACCCAAAACCCTAACCCTAACACTAAGCTGTAAAACTAAACCCTAACCCTAACTTAAAACCCTAACCATAACCCTAACCATTATCCTAACCCTAAACTGTAACATTGAACGCTAACCTGACCCTATCCCTAACCCTAACCCTAACACCTAACATGAACCCTAACCCTAAGCTGTAACACTAAACTCTAACCCTAACCCTAACCCTAAAACCTAACCCTAACACTAAACCCTAACCCTAACCCTAACCCTAAGCTGTAATATGAAACACTAACTCTAACCCTAACCCTAACTGTAAATCCTAACCCTAACCTTAACCCTAATGCTAACCCTAACCGTACATCCTAACCCTAACCCAAAACCCTAACCCTAACCCTACCCTGAAGCTGTAAAACTAAATCCTGACCCTAACCATCACCGTAACCTTAAACCCTAACAGTAAACTCTAAACCTAACCCTAACCCTAACCTTAAACCCTAACCCTACTCCTAACCCTAAACACTAACCCTAACACTAACCCAAAACTGTAACACTAAACCCTAACCTTAATCCTAAGCCTAACCTAACCCTAACCTTAAACATATACCCTAACCCTAACCCTAACCATAAACCCTAACTATAACCCTAACCCTAAACCCTATCCCTAAACCTAAGCTGTAACACTAAACCCTAACCCTAACCCTAAATCCAAACACTAACACTAAACACAAATCCTAACACTAACCCTAACCCTAGCCCAACCCAAACCTTAAACCCTAATCCTAGCCCTAACCCTAAACCCTATCCGTAATCCTAACCCTAACCCTAAACCCTAAACCAGTGATGGCGAACCTATGACACGCATGTCAGAGGTGACACACGAACTAATTTTTTTTTGGTTGATTTTTCTTTGTTAAATGGCATTTAAATATATAAAATAAATATTTGCAACCATAGTAAAACTTTGTTTTACTATGGTTGCAAATATCAAAAAATTTCTATATGTGACATGGCATCAGAGTTAAGTTAGGGTTTTTCAAAATGCTGACAACGCCGAGCTCAAAAGGCTCGCCCTCACTGCCCTAAACCTTACCCCAATCCTAATCCTAAACGCTAACACTATCCCTAACATTAAACACTAACACTGAGCCTAACCCTAAGCTGTTAGGTTTAGACTGGGACCTGCATTAGGGTTAGGGTTAGGGTTAGGGTTAGGGTTAAGGTTAGGGTTAGGGTTAGGGTTAGGGTTAGGGTTAGGGTTATGTCTATGGCTAGGATATGTTTAGGGTTAGGGTTAGGGTTAGGTTTAGGGTTAGGTTTTGGGTTAGAGTGGGTATTAGGGTTAGGCTTAGGGTTATGCTGAAACCTGCATTATTGTTAGCATTAGGGATTGGGTGAGGGTTAGGGTTAGGGTTAGGGTTAGGCTGGGAACTGCATTAGGGTTAGGGTTAGGTGTAGGGTTAGGGGTAGGGGTAGGGTTATGGTTATGTCTCTGCTCAGGATATGATTAGGGTTAGGGTTAGGGTTAGAGTTAGGGTTAGGGCTAGGGTTAGGGTTAGGATTATGTCTTTGGCTAGGATATGTTTAGGATTAGGGTTAGGGTTAGGGTTAGGGTTAGGCTGGGACCTGCATTAGGGTTAGGGTTAGGGTTAGGGTTAGGGTTAGGGTTAGGTTTAGGCTGGGACCTGCATTAGGGTTAGGGTTAGGGTTAGGGTTAGGGTTAGGGTTAGGGTTAGGGTTAGGGTTAGGTTTAGGCTGGGACCTGCATTAGGGTTAGGGTTAGGGTTAGGGTTAGGGTTAGGGTTAGGGTTAGGGTTAGGGTTAGGGTTAGGGTTATGTCTATGGCTAGGATATGTTTAGGGTTAGGGTTAGGGGTAGGGTTAGAGGTAGATTTGGGATAGAGTGAAAATTACGGTTAAGCTTAGGGTTATGCTGAAACCTGCATTAGTGTTAGCATTAGGGATAGGGTGAGGGTTAGGGTTAGGGTTAGGGTTAGGGTTAGGCTGGGACCTGCATTACAGTTAGGGTTAGGGTTAGGGTTAGGGTTAGGGTTAGGGTTAGGGTTAGGGTTATTGTTAGGGCTAGGGTTAGGGTTAGGGCTAGGGTTAGGGTTAGGGCTAGGGTTAGGAGTATGTCCCTGGCTAGGATGTGTTTAGGGTTAGGGTTAGGGTTAGGGTTAGGTTTTAGGTTAGAGTGGGTATTATGGTTAGGCTTAGGGTTATGCTGAAACCTGCATTAGTGTTAGCATTAGGGATTGGGTGAGGGTTAGGGTTAGGGTTAGGGTTAGGCTGGGAACTGCATTAGGGTTAGGGTTAGGTGTAGGGTTAGGGGTAGGGGTAGGGTTATGGTTATGTCTCTGCTCAGGATATGATTAGGGTTAGGGTTAGGGTTAGGGTTAGGGTTAGGGTTAGGGTTAGGATTATGTCTTTGGCTAGGATATGTTTAGGATTAGGGTTAGGGTTAGGGTTAGGGTTAGGCTGGGACCTGCATTAGGGTTAGGGTTAGGGTTAGGGTTAGGGTTAGAGTTAGGGTTAGGGTTAGGTTTAGGCTGGTACCTGCATTAGGGTTAGGGTTAGGGTTAGGGTTAGGGTTAGGCTGGGACCTGCATTACGGTTAGGGTTAGGGTTAGGGTTAGGGTTAGGGTTAGGGTTAGGGTTAGGGTTAGGGTTATTGTTAGGGCTAGGGTTAGGGTTAGGGCTAGGGTTAGGGTTAGGGCTAGGGTTAGGAGTATGTCCCTGGCTAGGATATGTTTAGGGTTAGGGTTAGGGTTAGGGTTAGGTTTTGGGTTAGAGTGGGTATTATGGTTAGGCTTAGGGTTATGCTGAAACCTGCATTAGTGTTAGCATTAGGGATTGGGTGAGGGTTAGGGTTAGGGTTAGGGTTAGGGTTAGGCTGGGAACTGCATTAGGGTTAGGGTTAGGTGTAGGGTTAGGGGTAGGGGTCGGGTTATGGTTATGTCTCTGCTCAGGATATGATTAGGGTTAGGGTTAGGGTTAGGGTTAGGGTTAGGGTTAGGGTTAGGGTTAGGGTTAGGATTATGTCTTTGGCTAGGATATGTTTAGGATTAGGGTTAGGGTTAGGGTTAGGGTTAGGCTGGGACCTGCATTAGGGTTAGGGTTAGGGTTAGGGTTAGGGTTAGGGTTACGGTTACGGTTACGGTTACGGTTACGGTTAGATTTAGGGTTAGGCTGGGACCTGCAATAGGGTTAAGGTTAGAGTTAGGGTTAGGGTTAGGGTTAGGGTTAGGGTTAGGGTTAGGGTTAGGGTTAGGTTTAGGCTTGGACCTGCATTAGGGTTAGGGTTAGGGTTATGGTTAGGGTTAGGGTTAGGGTTATGTCTATGGCTAGGATATGTTTAGGGTTAGGGTTAGGGGTAGGGTTAGAGGTAGATTTGGGATAGAGTGAAAATTACGGTTAAGCTTAGGGTTATGCTGAAACCTGCATTAGTGTTAGCATTAGGGATAGGGTGAGGGTTAGGTTTAGGGTTAGGGTTAGGGTTAGGCTGGGACCTGCATTACGGTTAGGGTTAGGGTTAGGGTTAGGGTTAGGGTTAGGGTTAGGGTTAGGGTTAGGGCTAGGGTTAGGGTTAGGGCTAGGGTTAGGATTATGTCCCTGGCTAGGATATGTTTAGGGTTAGGGTTAGGGTTAGGGTTAGGGTTAGGGTTAGGTTTAGGCTGGGACCTGCATTAGGGTTAGGGTTAGGGTTAGGGTTAGGGTTAGGGTTAGGGTTAGGGTTAGGGTTAGGGTTATTGTTAGGGCTAGGGTTAGGGTTAGGGCTAGGGTTAGGGTTAGGGCTAGGGTTAGGAGTATGTCCCTGGCTAGGATGTGTTTAGGGTTAGGGTTAGGGTTAGGGTTAGGTTTTGGGTTAGAGTGGGTATTATGGTTAGGCTTAGGGTTATGCTGAAACCTGCATTAGTGTTAGCATTAGGGATTGGGTGAGGGTTAGGGTTAGGGTTAGGGTTAGGCTGGGAACTGCATTAGGGTTAGGGTTAGGTGTAGGGTTAGGGGTAGGGGTAGGGTTATGGTTATGTCTCTGCTCAGGATATGATTAGGGTTAGGGTTAGGGTTAGGGTTAGGGTTAGGGTTAGGGTTAGGATTATGTCTTTGGCTAGGATATGTTTAGGATTAGGGTTAGGGTTAGGGTTAGGGTTAGGCTGGGACCTGCATTAGGGTTAGGGTTAGGGTTAGGGTTAGGGTTAGGGTTAGGGTTAGAGTTAGGGTTAGGGTTAGGTTTAGGCTGGGACCTGCATTAGGGTTAGGGTTAGGGTTAGGGTTAGGGTTAGGCTGGGAACCTGCATTACGGTTAGGGTTAGGGTTAGGGTTAGGGTTATTGTTAGGGCTAGGGTTAGGGTTAGGGCTAGGGTTAAGGTTAGGGCTAGGGTTAGGAGTATGTCCCTGGCTAGGATATATTTAGGGTTAGGGTTAGGGTTAGGGTTAGGTTTTGGGTTAGAGTGGGTATTATGGTTAGGCTTAGGGTTATGCTGAAACCTGCATTAGTGTTAGCATTAGGGATTGGGTGAGGGTTAGGGTTAGGGTTAGGGTTAGGGTTAGGCTGGGAACTGCATTAGGGTTAGGGTTAGGTGTAGGGTTATGGGTAGGGGTCGGGTTATGGTTATGTCTCTGCTCAGGATATGATTTGGGTTAGGGTTAGGGTTAGGGTTAGGGTTAGGGTTAGGATTAGGGTTAGTGTTAGGGTTAGGGTTAGGATTATGTCTTTGGCTAGGATATGTTTTGGATTAGGGTTAGGGTTAGGGTTAGGGTTAGGCTGGGACCTGCATTAGGGTTAGGGTTAGGGTTAGGGTTAGGGTTAGGGTTAGGGTTAGGGTTAGGGTTAGAGTTAGGGTTAGGGTTAGGTTTAGGCTGGGACCTGCATTAGGGTTAGGGTTAGGGTTAGGGTTAGGGTTAGGGTTAGGGTTACGGTTACGGTTAGGGTTAGGGTTAGGGTTAGGGTTAGGGTTAGGGTTAGGGTTAGGGTTAGGGTTAGTTTAGGCTGGGACCTGCATTAGGGTTAGGGTTAGGGTTATGGTTAGTGTTAGGGTTAGGGTTATGTCTATGGCTAGGTTATGTTTAAGGTTAGGGTTAGGGGTAGGG